>NC_089227.1:85441026-85551705 GCF_963924675.1 Phocoena phocoena
GGCATCGCAGGAGGCGATGCCTGCTTTATAGCTGAGGACAGAGCCTTAAGTAAAAGGATGTATCTGATATGGCTGAGTACACATATCATGTAGCTGGAGAAAGTACTGTTTCTCTACATCATAGAGGCCACCATCGCCTACTTATGGCCCAGCCTCTCCCCCTCCCACTCCTAGCCGGACACATAAAGAAAGCCCCCTCCCACTCCTAGCCGGACACATAAAGAAAGACCCCCAAATCCCAAACTGCATTTTTATTATTTTTTAATAAACTTTATTCTATATTACAAATAGGTTTTTTTTTTGTTGTTCTGAACTGCAAAATAGGAATGCCTTATATTTACATACACAGGTATACAATTAATTATAACAAAGGTACAGAAGCTTGCCTTTACCAAGTTACAGCTGGGCTCCAATTTAAATAGCATAGGTTTCCTTTTAAAAAACTTTTTTTTAAATCTTTTTTTTTTTTTAATCTTACTCAGATACTCTTCTTTAAAATCAAAACCAGAAGACCCTCTTCCTCTAATAGATTTCATTCACATATCTTTGAGGCTCATTGTAACACTGTTGTCTAAAGATATGTTTTGCTTTGTTCTAACAAAGGGTCGGTGTTCAAGGTGGGAGCTTTCTGGAAACAGAAGTGGGGCAGGGCTGGGAGTGGGTGACCCAAGCAGGAATGGCCGCCCTACCACCTTCAGCGCCCTGTCTCTGAGACTCAAAGGCCCCTGCCTGTTCCTTAAACCACCCATTCATCCTTTCCTGTTCCTCTTCCTCTCTCTAGTGTTTGAGACTTAACTCTGGGTCATCTGACCAGGCCAGACTCCTCTCCCCCCACCCCTTGGCTCACTGAGCCATTATCTCTTGTGGTACCCTGGAGTTGTTGGTTGCTATGGTAACTTGGCAGGACCCTGCTGAAGGAGATAGGCTGGTCTCTACAAGCTAAAGTGGGGAGGAGGGCGGCTACCTCCAATTCTTCCCTCCCATCTCAGGGCCTGGGGTTCTTGTTCTTGGTCAGTGCAGCCAACTCATGACTAAGCCAGGACCTCTGGCCTCACGGATGCCAGGCCCAGGCAGGGAGTGATGGGGGGTGGGGGGAGAGTCATCCACCCTAAAACACAAAGTCATGGTTTCCAAATGGAAACAAGATTCTTTGAGGTAAACTAGCTTTTCTTTTTAAAGAACGGAAGGTTTAACAGGCCAAAACAAGCTGACAAGAACATCGGGGAAGGAGAACACACATGGACACATACACCTTCTAAGTTGTCCACCTGTATCGCGTCCAATAGTCCTGTTTGGTAAAGTGGTGTCTCAGTTTCTTAAGTGTCCTTTGCATTGCTCTTTAACCGTATCCTCTGTTTGGAGTTCTACTCTTGTTAAGGGAGCCCTTCCAAAATGTGCTTGAGTTGTAAGATCAAAGATAGCAACAAAAGAAGTTCTAATTCCAGAAGTTCTAATTCCAGAAGTTCTAATTCCAGAAGTTCTAATTCCAGAAGTTCTAATTCCAGATAAGGGAACAGGTGGAAGATGAGCTGCACAGACCTACTTGCTGTGAGCATCTGCCTTCTCGGGAGAGGGGGTCCCTCCACAACCAGTCCCTAACAGGGTCTCCCTGCTGTTTGGGGGAAGCTGTAGGATTCAGCAACACCAGGGGCGGCCCAGAGAGAAGTGAAAGAGGGTAGAGTGGAGGGAAGGTGGGGCTCGCCTGATCAAGGTCACGGGGCCTTCCCCACCCTGGCCCAGCTCAGTCTCTGCTAGTACAAACAGAAATCTCTTTTTATTCATAGGGATTTTGTTTTGTTCTGATTTAGAGTAGTCACCTGCCTACTCAAGGAATTTAATTGGCACTCTAATGAGTATGTATAACTTTTACAACCAAAGCATCCTTTACATTTTATAAAAGCTGGATACTCCCCCTAATAATAAATAATTTTATTGGGGATCAAAGATTTGTAGTTTAAAAAAGCTCTCTCTTGAATGAACTTTTACTGCAGAGATTCCTTTCCTGGTGGGAGGCGGGGTCATTCAGTTTTCCAGAGGCTCCGGAGCAGAGCGTCAGCCTCTCCCAGGAGCTGCCTCTCCGGCGTCCCCTGTGGCTGTCCCTCAGCCTCCCAGTCTGTGAGATGACTCGTTTGCTATGCCTGTGGGGTGCAGAGGCAGGAGGGGCAGGGGTAGCACGGCGGGGCTCCAGCCAGCCAAGGGAAGCACCAAGAATGTTGGCAGCCACGGAGGCTGCTCCCCCTGGCATGGCCACGCCTGGGGATGTCCTGACCCATTTCTTTATCAACAGGGGGAGCCCCCCTGTTCTCCGGTCTCCAGTTTCTCCTCATCCCCTTGGAAGTCACAGATAAAGAGTTTTGTGTTCCCCCTGCCCCACCCCAGTATTTGGACTTTACATCCACGCCTGGGCTCCCTCCTTAATCTCAAACCCTTAAAATACACAAACAAAAAATAAACAACTACAGACCCCAAATAAACAGCCAACTTACGGCTTAAAGACAAAGGGAAGGGCTGAGGGATGGGAGGGGGGCTTAGTGGTCTATCCTGAGAGCTGACAGGGTAAGTGAGGGGCTGAGAGAAGGTTCTTGAGGACATGAACTAGAAGCAAGAGGGCCAGGAAGGAGGTGGGATCTGCCCGGGGCGGGTCTGCTGGGGGCACAGTGGGGACTCTGGTACCTGGATGCTTTTCATTCATGGGATCGCCTCTCAGACGCCCGCGCTGCGGTTCTCATTGGCGGGGCCAGTTCCTGGAAGGGCCGTGGTCCAGGGCCAAAGCTCCTCTCCCTCCACGGCTCTCTGTTTTTGATTAACAGTAATTAACCGTAGCCTTCACTGCGTTCGTTAAGTATTTGACTTTGCATCCTGTGAGGCCAAAGGAAGTGCCCCTTTGTCCTAAGAGCTGAGACGGATGGGATAAGGAGCTTTCCCTTTTAGGTGAGAGAGAGGGGTTGTTTAGGGCTCTGGAAACATCAGCAGGACTTGCCTTGTGGAATGGAGGCCATTTGGGAAATCACTGCTGTGGCTCCTCGGATGGGGGCCCACCGGCCCTGGCTGGGCCAGGGAGCCCCGAGAGCGCTCGCGGGGCGAGGCAGCTTTGGATGGGGCTAGGGCGGTCCCAGGGGGCTGGACTGAGGGCGGAGCTGTCCACCGGGGGCTGAGCAGCTCCTGAACTTAGCGGCTATGGGGTCTTGGGGCAGGGGCTACGCGTGCGTGCGGGAGGTAGGCAAGGGGGGAGGGGGCACTCAGGAGCTAGGCATGCAAAGGGGACAAGAGCACGAGGACCTGGGGTGAGGGGAGCGGGTGTGGTGCTGGGATAGTACGTCGACACTGCTCCCGGCCTGGGAGGTGAGAGCTGGGCCTGCAGGGCCAAGGTCAGAGACCTCGCTCCTGCCGCTGCTTGGGCACGGTCCAGGACAGTCTGCCTCAAATGTCGGGATTTGTTTAAACTGATTGCTGTCTTTCTAGCATCTCTGGCCTCACTCACTGGCCCACGGGCTCACAAGAGGGAGGCTCTAGGGCTCTGGGTGTGCACATCACGGTTGGCCTATGGGACGCTCAGGTTATCCTGGGTCCCTGACTTCCAAACCACCCTGAAAGCAGGGGGCAAGGAAAACATGTTTTCCTGAGGAAGTAACCGACACAACAGCCGACTTCACTTAAAGGTACCATTTGCAGTTAACCAAGAAATGCCAGGGTTTCTCCTTCCAAGGAAGGACAGAGAACGGCAAAGCCCAGACCTGGGGGAGACTTGTGCTCCCGGGAGAGATGACCAGCCTGCAGTTAACTTTCCCAGCCTCTCTCTCCCATTCTTTTAGATTCAGGACGTCGTAAAGTTCTCCCTCCCCCTCGCCACTCCCCGCGCCATCCCGTCTCACTTCAACATTCAGACTCCTTACCTCACCTAGGTCGGTTATTTCGACCGTGTGATCTCCTGGTGCCATTTTGGACCCTGGCGGTTTCAAGGGGTTGAGAGTGAAAGAGACGGGGTGGAAGGGAGGTGAGGAGACACGGCCTTTTCTCCCCTGCTCTCTGCCCACAACTCAAGGAGTCAGATAAAGGTCCCACCTTAAACAGAACTGTGACCCTGAGCATTAACTGTGACACGGGGCGGGGCCTTGAAGAGACTTCCCTTCCAGAGGACCCAGTCTGCCCAAGGCCTTTCTCTGGCACATACTGGCCAGCACGGGGTCTCTGGCCCACCAGGAGGAGGTTGGGCATTCCAAGGGGAGGTGTGGAAAGAAGATCTGGGGGGAAGAGAGGCTTTTTGACAACGCTGCCTTGTCTTTACTTTGAAACATATCACACGTGCGCCAAGAATCCAAACGAAAGAAATGGAAAACGAACAGTAAAAGGAAAAAGAGCTCTTATGGGGAAGATGGGTTGTGACGCTGCGAAATTCGATCCTATTTCTCCATCCCCCCAGCAGGCCACAGAGACTTTGGGCAAACAAAGCGCCAGAAAAAACCCACCCCACCCCCCACCCCCACCAATTAAACTAGAACCCGCCCCAAACCCCTCCCCCAGGAGAGAAGCGGAGGGCGTGGAAACTTGCCCTCCCGCCTCCCCTCTTTCTTCCTGACGTTTCTCCCGAGGTGACTGAAGTTCCTCTTACAACAAAAACGTGGGGCAAAAAATTTGTACCGACAACGAAACGATAACAATAATCCAGTAAAAAAAGAAAAGCTTCAGCAGAACCATGATAACAGTCTTTTTTCTACTTGTTCATTTTTTTCTCTAACTGTGCAAAACTTAAAAAATAATTCAAAACACACTCATACACACATACTTACACTCAGCTTCCATTCAGCACATCTGTGTTAAATATGTTTGTGTCTGTCTTCTCCCCAACCCCTTCACATGTGCAAAAATATGTTAGCGGCCCAGGTGCCTCCTCAGCCCTCCTCTGGCTTGCTTCCTTCCTGGCCTGCCAGGGCTTGTGGCTTCTGGGGAGGAGATCAAATGATCAAGGGTAGAAACTCCATGCTTCTTCACCTGGCACTTCACTTGCCAAAACCTTTGGTTGCGCTTTTCCCCCTTGACGTGCGTATCTTCTCATTCTCCTCCTCCCGTCGGTTAGGTTACTTGTATCTGGCCCATCATCGGTCCTGCTCGACGTCACATCATGCCCTGCTCTGCGTCGCCATGGCCCGGCCTCCAGTCCCGTCCAGGATCCCCTTGGTCACTGACCACCCTGATTTCCTACGGAGAGGTGCCCTCACCCCTCTGCACTCAGCACAGAAAACAAGTGTTGAAATGTCCCGAAGTTGCAGAATGAATGGTGAGCAAGGGCAGAGAAGGGAGATGCTTCAAATCCCCCTGATAGGACAAGAAAGCTTTCTGAGCTCTCTGCCTACTCCTGGGGCAGACACACACACACACACACACACACACACACACACACACGTACTCCTATCCAAAGGGGCTAGCATTCTTTAAGCACAGGGTGCTCCACACATGTTGCTGGAAATGGTGTGGTTCCTTCCTCTTTCCACGTGGGGCCCCTGTGGAGTGGATGGCAGGGGAGGATGTCTGATGCTCGGGGAGTGAAGGCGGGACTGTGGAACCTTGTCCCCAACCCCACCTGAGTTGATGCCGCTGCTTGCCTCCCAGAGTGGTGTACAACTCCACACCGGGGCTGCCGGGCGAGTCTATGGCGGAGACTGGACCACAGATGGAGATGGTGTCTAAGGTCCCTTCAAGGTTATAGGTTTCCATGATCCTCCGTCAGACCGTCTCTCACCATAGCCCCTGCTCACCTAGGACACATGTCTGAGCACACATTCGTCTGGCTGGCTAAAATGATGTATCCGTGGATGGAAGGACAGATGGAGGAACAGACGCCAGAGCCAAGGTCAGTTGTACGTCCCTTCCCCCTTTTCCAGCCAGGTCCTTCCTCTTGATTCTTCGCTCCTTCCCAAACACGACAAACCCGGGACTGAGTTGGGCTGGCATTTTGGTTTGTCTCTGCGAGGCTGTGCTTGAGTGTGTTTCTTTCCATGATGACTGCCAAAGAGCTGAGGGAGGAGAGTGACTAAAGAGACAGCTGAGATGTTGATGAAATAATTCCCAAGGAGGTCTGAACAGTCCAGAGACAAAGTCACCTGCATCTGCACCGGCACCGGGTTCTGCAGGGAGCCAGGGGCGAGGCTGTCAAGTTCTGCAGGGAGCCAGGGGCGAGGCTGTCTGCCCCAACTTTCCACAGAGTTCTCAGGAAGGATGGCGGGGATGGGAGCCACCGAGAGAGCTGGAGGTAGGATCTCCCAGATGCACTCGGCATTTTACCTTGACCCCTGATGAGCGATGACCAAGGAGGATGGAGGTGTGTCCTCTAGACGGCACTCGGGGATCTACAAGGGATCAGACCCATGACTCTGGTCGTGATTCATTAGCATGTGGAGGCAAATGGGAAACAACCAATTCTGCTTCCAGGGTAGATGCAGCTCTCTTCTTTTCTCCCTCTACGTGTTACATTTCTGCCGCTGTGAGCTAGATTGGGAGGTTGGGAGGATCTCCACAGTGGGCTGTAACTGCTCTTCTTTCTCCTGTCTGGTTTTCCACAGGCCGGGAGGAGACTGGGCAGGCAGGGCCCTATGGGCACTTGGAAAGGCTCCAAGAAGATTGGAAGGGAACAAAAAGGCCTCTGGATGCCAACCCAACAAGTGGGAGACAGCCTGCGAGGCACCCCACGACGCTTCACGTTCCCCACTCCAGCCACACGCAGGAGGTGCAGCCTTCTCACAGTTGCAGAGGGACCACGCCACTGACAGACCCCCTGGAGGTGGAAACCTGGGCCAGGAGACGTCTTCCCAGTGAAGGTAATACAGAGCTCACTGCCTCGTCTGCAGGCCAACGTTCGGCTCAATGCGGGGCTATCAAAACGTGGAAGGTGAAGTAGCAGTACAGAAACATCCTTCATCCTCACCCACATTCGGGCCCTGCCGCTGATGCGTGGGGTCAGCGGGGAAAGAGGGCCCCCTCTGATGTCTTCTGGTCACCAGGTCCCTCACGGGGCGGGGAGGGGGCATCCTGGACTAACTGAGGGTCGGTGGCTTGGCTCAATCAATCGTGTTGGTAGAGCAACTGAAAGAGAGGGGATCCAGGAAGGAGAGAGAGACAGAAACAGGCCGAGAGAGAGAGAGAGAGAGGGAGATAGCGCTGCTCAGGGGATGCTGCTGATGCCGGTGGGAACTTGCACTTGGTAAAGATGATAATCTAGACTGAGGCACGGCTTGGTGTGTCCCTCCCTCCAGGGGGTGCCTGGAAGGACGGTTCTCAGCTGTCTAAGCTCATGAGGGTTATGACTTGTTCTAGTTTGTAGGCCAGTTTCTGCTTCCCACACTGGTCATCGTGGTCCAGAGGTCCAAGGATCTGTTGAAAAGCCAAGAACGGGGCGGTCACTAGTTTGCGTGTGTGTGTCTGTGTTCTTAGGGTACAACAGACAGGGGGCGTGGTCAGAGGGTCTGGGAGGATGTGTGCAGGTGAAGCGGCCCACACGAGGTGGCAGGGGAGGCACACAGCCTGGGTGACGGGGTTGGGAGGTGCGGGGCAGTGCTCGGACGTAGGGGACACACGTGTGGGCACCCAGGTATCAGTGAGTGCAGGATGCCAGCACACGCACCAGCATGTCTGAACACGTGTACATTCCACTGCCCACGGAAGACAGGTGGGAGTGGGCAGAAGACACCTGCTGCAGTTACCTAGAGGTTAGACAGCAAACAGGTCCATGCCCAGTGGGAAGTATGGTGCTGTCTCGGGGTGACTATGATTTCACGATATCAAGACATTCCACCACCACCACCCCCGCACTGTGAAAAAGGAACGTCTTCCTCGTCCACAATCCAAGGCCTGAAATTCCACATTTAGCAAGTTATTTGGCTCCCCTTTGCCTGTTAAGAAACCAGTATCCCTCGGAGAGTTATGTCTTAAGCTTTACTGGTCATTGACACCCAAGGGACAATGTCTGCACAGCCTTTGCTGAGATTACATGGGTGGCGGAGGACGGCGACAGAGCAATTGTGGACACATGAAGGAATATGTATTCGAAGCTGGCTCAGACTCAGGAGCTGTAGGATTGAACAAGGGCTCCACCAGTTTCTGGCCGGGTGATGTGGGGCAAAACATGTAACCTCTCTGAGCCCTCATTTCCTCATGTGTACAATGAGATGGGACGTGTGACTCCCTCTCGGGCTGCTCCAGGAGAGGGGATAAAGTCACGTGACATGTGGGAGCGCCCATCACACAATGCTGGCTCCAGCAGGGGCATGTGACGGCAGGGCTGCTCTCTGCGGGTCCTGGGGTCTGAGGGAGCAGGGAGGGGAGAGGAGGCTGAAGGCTTGAAGGGAGGGTCCCAGAGCTTTGGACGTCCTGGCCCAGTTAATAAATTTTTAATTGGGGAGACCAAGCGAGTTGCCAACTTCTTAGCTGGCCGAGGACCACCAGTGACTGGCCCCAACATTTCATAAAGATGGGACGTTTTAATACTAACCGTAGACGAGTGAACTTGCAGACTAAGGGACAGGCCTTTGCAAGATGAGACAGTGGCACTCATGTATTGGCCTACTGTACATCGTCCTCACTTGTCACGCGGCCACAGACACGTGGAAACTGCCCTGGATTAGCACTGGCCCGTAGGCTGGCTCTGGGGTCCCTCCCCTAGAGGACCCACCACTGACTTGCCCTGCACTTGAGGTTCGCAGCATTATACTGCTCATGGCCTGTGGACACCAGGCCCTGGGCCCTGCTGGGGCTCCTTCCTTAATCCAGAGTTCCTAGACCCTCCCTCAGGAGTGAGGCTGGGAGGAAGCAGAAAACCCGGGGCCCTGGCTTCAGCTCCTGTTACTGTCTTCCACTCACAAGGCAGCTATGCTGCTGCTCAGACATGGGGAGCCTGGATTCTGAACCTACCTGGTCTATACCGGTATGACCAAGAAAACCATGGGCACCTCTGTGCGGCCAGAAAGAAGGCAGTGTCTGCAGGGGCAATGACCCCAGATGAAGTTTCCTAACTAGGGACTGCAGCAACTAAAAATAGACTCCATTCTGCTCTGGTCTGTATCTATTCTGTTCTGATTCTCTCCTACCCTATCATCTTGTTTTCTATTCTATCCTATTCTATTCTATTCTTTTCTTTTCCTTATGACCTGCCCATGGAAGTGGGGAACTATTTACTTAAAGATAATTAGATCAGAGAGAGAAAGGGAAAAAGTCAAGGAGAGGGAACAGCAGGAAAGAAAAAATAAAGAGAAAAAAACAAAAGAGATACTTGATCTATATATCTGAAAAGAACAGGGATTAATGTAGAACCGATAAGACTGGTAAGTTTCTAGCATCCCTGTCTTTAGAGCACAGCCCTCAAGTCCTGGGTGGTAGAGTTTCCCCAGCAGACGTGGGGGAGGGGGTGTGTCTGACAGGCTGCTCCGGGCAGGGATTTCTGGGTCTCTGCCCCAGTCCTTCCCAGCGGGCCCCGAGCAGGGCAGGGCTCACCTCCTCGCTGTACTTGCCCACGTAGGAGAAGATCTCGGAGAGCGCGCTCATGGTGTTGAACTCGTTCATGTGCATCCGGGACTGCTCAGCCAGGTACGCGTTCATGTCCTGGTCACTGATGGCCGGCATCTTCCCGATGTCCGAGTAATACCTGCCGAGGCATGAGAGTGAGGAACCGTGTGTGCGGTGCAGAGGAGAGATGGAAACTCCCAGCGCCGGGTCTGGGGCCAGCGGGTTCGGAGGGTGACCCAGACACTATCAGAGGGGGGACAGGATGGGGACAGGAGGAAGGAGCGACTATCGCCTGCACTGGCTTTGCTCCCGGCTCCCGCAAGAGTGGTCCAGTCTGCCTTGTGTGTCCTTCTAACTCCCCCTCCCACAGATGCAAGACATCCCCTCCATGGGGCCTGAAGGCTCTTCTAGGCAGTTGCCCTGCCCTGATGCCCCCCCCTCTCTGAGGTTAGCCAGGAGAAGGGTGGGGCTGGGGGCCGCTTGCGGGGAGAGGCTGGCAGAAGGCAATCAGTCATTGTCACCTGCAGCTGTGCACTCCTGTCAACTGGTTAATTAGATGCCAACATTTACATTTTTAATTTCTGAAGTTTGACATTTTATGCAGCAACCCCCAGCTCTCCCACCAGAGGGGAGTTGTGTCGTTTCCTAATGAGGAACTGAAGGGCCCTGGTGCCCCCCAAGACAGGTGCTTTCGGCTGTGGGCTACGGGAAGGAGACCAGGCACCTGCAAAGGCCGGGGGTGGGGGAGCATCAGGGCCGTGGGGCAGCACGCCCAGGAGTCCTTGTGGTGTCCCAGCTCAGCCCACGGTGAACGCCCGCGGCTTCATCGGTGGGGAGAGTGAGCCTGGGAGCTTAGGACAGAGGAGGGTGGCGGGGACAGTCACCAGGGCGGGGACTAGGGTGAGGCAAGTGAGGCAGCTGGGGAACAAAGTTTTCGGAGAGTCACTCTCACCTGGGAAGGTGCAGGTGACAATGATAGGCCTTGGGTTCCCAGAACTCAAGGCTTGATCAGGTGAGTGGAGGGAGTATTCTCAGAGGCTCTGGTTCATTCTCACCCTGGACTTCAGCCCTGCATCTCTCCCTCTGCATCCCTTACCATGCTGACCACAAATCTCTCAGTCCTGTGCCCACCTTCACCTCTGCCCCTAGGTGCCCAGGAGTTGGGTGGCAGACTATCAGAGGTGGCACTCGCTCAAGGGCCTGCGTGAACGACAGGTCAGTTTGCGCCAGGGCATCCCCAGGCCGGCAAGGATCGGCAAGGGGTGGGCTGGCCGCCCTAC
Source organism: Phocoena phocoena (assembly GCF_963924675.1). NCBI lineage: Eukaryota > Metazoa > Chordata > Mammalia > Artiodactyla > Phocoenidae > Phocoena > Phocoena phocoena. The sequence continues at coordinate 85,451,799 of NC_089227.1, forward strand.
TGGAGCCACAGCCCTGCACGGAGGCTGTCCTGCCTCCTGCTCATTTGGACTTCCTTTCTTCACGATGTTATTTCAGTGTGGGGTCCTCTCTTCCCTCGCCCTCCCTCGTCTCCAGAGCCCTTGGGCCCCTCAGCTCCCTGTCCTGTTTCATTTTGGTTCCTCTGTTCCATCCCAGAAGAGCCCACTCTCTTCCAGGCCTGACTCCCACCCCAAAACATCTTTAGGGTCCCCAGGGTTCCAGGTAATGACATCCCAGGTGTTCAAGTTCCAGGGAGAGACTCGATGCATTGCCTCTATTTCTGGAAGGGAATAAATGGCAATGTTCCCTTTGATAGCAGAGAACCAGGGCGTCAGTGGTGGCCCCAACCTCGCCACTCCTAAGGAGATTTGTGCCATCGTCCCCTCGCGACTCCATGCCTAGTGAGCAAATACATTTGTCCGGCAAAGGGTCACGTCCACAGGTCGTATGGGGGGGAGGAAACAGGAACAAACGAGCCTCTCGCTTCTGTGTCATGGCCAGCAGCCAGACGCAGCTCTGGCAACATGGCCGGGCCCAGAGTTTCCTCCAGACAGTTTCACCGTGTCACCACGGACAGCCAGACCTACTGACCGTGAGGAAAACCCCAGGATCCCGATGGGACGTGACCATCATCAGGAGCAAAGACCCCTGCCCTTCCCGTTACTTGCTGCTGAAACCTTACAGGTAGGTGGACGGCAAAGACCCCTGCCCTCCCTGTTGCTTGCTGCTGAAACCTTACAGGCAGGTGGACGGCAAAGACCCCTGCCCTCCCCGTTGCTTGCTCCTGAAACCTTACAGGTAGGTGGACGGCTCTGTCAGGCTTTCTGCAAACAGCATGAGGCCTACTACTGCGACCTTAATGGTTGTGAGGGGCCTCAGAGCCCAGGTCAGGGACCACTGTCTTCATGGGAAACAGCAGTCGCCCGGCACTCTGTCCCTTCGCAATTGCGTGCCTTTACCGCACTAAAAGCCCAGTCCTTTGCTCCAGAGAGGATATACAGAAAATGAGTCTGTGTGAGAAAGAGAGGGAGAGGGTGTGAGGTGGGGTTGAGAGGGGAGTGTGGGAGGGCAGGGGTCTAACTCCTCACCTGCAGTCATGGGGGCAGACGGCCTGGACGTGCGCTGCGTGATTCCCGCTCACAGTGAGGTCAGGTCTGCACGGGGCAACCCGCCCCTCCTCTGCTGCCTGTGTGCAGAGGGCGCTGGATGGGGCCAGCGCACGTCGGTGCCACACACAAGCCTACGAGTGGATCGACCGACCGCATGTCCTCGCCTTCAGCAAGTTCTAAATGGCTGAGCTGAGTGGCTCTGGGCGGGCTGACGTCCTAGAGGAGTGTGGGGCTTGAGGTCTGCTGACATTCGGCCCATCCTCACCCCAAGCCCCGCCTGGAGCTAAGTGGGCCCACCGCCCCTGCCGGTCTCTGCTGCCCTTGCCTCGACCTCTCCCTGCTCCTCTCCAGGGCTCTGCCCAGCCCCACTCCCTGGCCAGCACCCCTCGAGCCTGACAGCGGCCCTGCCGCTCCGGCATCGCTGCGCTGTGTGCACAACTGCTTCCTCGAGCGCCTGCTGTGCTGGGGCTTTGCGCTGGGCTCTGCCGCCGAGCAGCCTTGTTGATTGTGAAGAATGCAATTATGTCCCATTAATGAACTTCACACGAGTGCTCGTATCAGCTCGCTGTGCAGTGACGAAAGGAAGGGTCAGCCTGGGCTCCTGTGCTTGAACTCGCTCCCATGGGATGTCCTCCTGCAGGCGAGCCCTTCTCCAGAAGGGAACCAGGTGGGAGGCCAGCCCCACCGTGGTCCTGATGCTGGTCCTCAGGAGCTGCAGGGCCCCAGAGAGCTGGATTCTCTGCTGTTGCCCAGTCTGCAGTGTTTTACATTCATGTGCTTCTGTGAGACGCACCCAGTGTGTAGTGGTGGGCACCCCATCTCTGCCTTCAGGATGGCCCCAGTGATTGAGAAGGTGGTCTCCAATGCCCTGGACTCTTAGACAAGAAGAGCCTCATCCCTTCAAACACCTCAAGGATGAAGGTGCAGACGTGAAGGACATTTAGAGCCCAAGGCTCTGATGTATAGATACTTTTCAAGCTCCTGCGTAAAAGTCTTTTCCTCTGTGTTCGTTCATTCACTGACCTCCCCGGGCCCAGCAGAATCAGGACGTTGCTCCCTGAGTCCCCACAGCTGATGGGGCTTGCTGAGGGCCTGTCTGTGTGTCCTCCTTGACCATGATGAGGGCCACAAGGGAAGGATCAAGTCTAATCCATCCCGAGCGTCCAGTGCGCCCACGATGGACACCGTAAATGACCCATGGATGGATGAGTAAGTTAATGAGATGCCCATACTTCACCTCCAGTATTGCTCCCAGGGTGAACCGTCACAAGTTTTATATTTGGAATGGATGGCTTCTTTAGGAGGCGTTTTTAAATATTCAAGATTCCTGGCCTGTTTCGTGTGTGACACAGGTGAGAGATGGCATCTCAGCGAGTGGCATGCCCCGGTCCGATTCCCAGGGGCCCATCTGTGGCTCCGTTCCATTCACTGCTACGTGGAAAACCTGTGGCTGCAGGTGGGGGAGGCTGCGGTTGCCGCGGGGTTAACTCCAACTTAAAGTGAGAGGCAACCACTCTAACGGGAACCGCGTGCTGCTGTTGACAGAGAAACAGATCTCTGCTGCTCATGACACACCAGTCTGGTGACGACACTGTTGAGTTCTGCTGGCTAGGATGAGGGTAGCAGTTGGTTGCTACCGCGGAACCAAGAGATTCTTCTCCCTTTCGCTAGATGTGGCCGTAAGCAAAACCCCTAATACTTGGAATGGAGGCAGCAAAGACTGGGAGTCTGCAGTGAGGCCACCAACCACAAGCATTGCAAGGTATGTGGAGGCGGGAATGGGATGGAGGATGGATGAGAGGACAAGCAGAAGGATGGGAGGGATGTGGGGTGGGAGGATGAGTGGGAGAATGGGAGGGGATGGTGGGGGGATGGGTAGATGAAGAACTTCTAGGAGGTAAAGCCTGCTTAGGTATGCTAGAGTGACTTGGGCTGCTCAACCAACAGAGTTAGCGAGGACTCCTGAAGCCGTATGCTTCCCACCCCCCTATAGAGAGGGCCACCAGGATAAACCCTGTGTCTCAGCTGTGAGGACGGCAGGCCCTCCCCCAGATGTGCGCAGGGCACGCTCTACGGCACCGAGGCAGTGAGCCTGGGCCCTGTGTGCGCTGTCTGCACGCCCACAGCAACCGAACATCGAAATCAGAAGTGGGCAAGCCCTGGCCACAAGAAAAGGGCCTTCTACCATCGTTCTTCTGAACTGGAGGCTGCCCGTGCCCTCGGCAGGCCAAGGTGGGCGAGCAGGCTGGCTGTGGGTCCTGAGCAAGCTCTGTGCTGCTGGCCTTCATTTCCCAGCAGCAGACAAGCTCAGAGGCCAGCCTCCTCGGGAGGGGAGACTGGAACTGATCCCCTCACCACCGAGGGAAGAAGCACTCTAGGCTTGATCTCCAGACCTAGCTGTTTCCCAACCCCTCTGTCTCTGTACCCTCATCCCAGAAGGGGAGGAGAAATGATTTGGGACCCCAAGCAAGTGAGAGATGACTTTCCTGAGAGTGCCTTTGGTTGTTAAGAAACGGGCGGGATAAGAAGTGGAGACCATCGAGGCACTCCTAAAAATAACCAAATGGACTGGGGTTACTTGTGAGCTATAGCAGCTGTGTGGCACAAATCTCATTTAGCACCAAGTGAAAGGGAGACCATTAGCCCGGCATGTGCGTTATTCTCACCTCTGACTAACCGGGCCATTCTGGGGAAGTATCCTCTACACAGTTGTTTCATAAATGCTCCCAGCCCTTCACATCCCGGCTTTCTCCCTCCCTGCCCGAGGTCCCACTCCCTGCCCGAGGTCCCATTGCAGTGACACTGCACCGGGACAGGGATGACCAGAGCCCAGCTGCTGCCTCTTTCTTCTCTCTCTTTGCTGAAGAGCCAGCTGACCACACAGGAGAGCTTGCTCCTCCTGGCGGCTCTGTTGTCAGAAGAATGAGCCACTGTCGACGCAGGGGGAGGTAAGAGCCTCTTTGGTAACTCAGACATAATCAGATACGAGGACAAAAGAGTGAGCTGTCTCTCTGACAGCCGAGGCTGGAAGCCCACCACATGTACCAGCAGGAAGGGGTGGGGGAGATACCAAAGAACAGAGGGAGGGGGAAAACAAAATGCAATTCTTCCAGCAGAACCGTGTTACTGGGGTGGCCAGGATCCCACCCCACTCTCGGTTATTCCCTCTGTAAAAAGGGAAGGCAATTTTCAACTATAAAGATGGAGACTGTCTCTCTTCCATGGGTGAAACAATATTGTTCATTTTGTCTCAGTCGAGAACAATTTCTGGTCTCTGTCTCTTCAAAAAAGCACCAAATCTGAGTTTCCATCCAGGTTTCCTATCTTTCAGCTACTTAGAAGAGAGAGGGACTCTAACATCAAGACCGCCATGTAGAGGTGTGCAGGTTGTTCACTGCACAAAGGTGCTTGGTTGAGAGGGTGAGCTAGGACTGACGGCTAGCCTGTCACTCAACAAACCAGGCATCCTGGCATGGGGCCACATCGTCTGGTAGGAAGGGGCACCTGCCTTAATTCACACAGACACCATATGGGTTGGCAAAAGCCCTGTGTCTAAAAGTATCATAAACTGTAGACAAGAGCTTTGGGAGTCAGCTGAGTCTGGGGATCTGCTTTTCTCTTGGCCACTTGAGTCATCTTGGACGGATTTGACTCAACCATTCTGTATGCATAGTTCTTCACCTTCATGGGCACAAAATGAGCTTATAAAGTCCTCTTATATTCCGGAGCTACTGTGATGAATAAATAAATAGACTTTCAGCTGGTTGTTTGTTTAGCTCAGGCGCTTGGCATATGGAGCTGATACAGCCCAGACAAGCCATGAACGTTCTTGACCGTGAGTTAGCTTTGTACCCAGAGGAACCCAGCTGCACAACGCACAGGTGGCCCTCCCATCACAGGTGCACGGCTGAGACTGGATTAGGTTAGGGCCACTATGGCTGGGAAGGCACCGTCAGGGCCCGGGCATCAAGAGTTCATCGTGCTGAGAGTCAGGGGACTGGGACTGTGCGAAGCTGTTCGGTGTGACAAGGACGTCCCCACAGGACACTGGAAGAACTGCCAGATGGACAGGGGCAGACGGGGACAGGCCTCCAGCCCGCCTGTGGCAGGATGCTATTTGGTCCGTTGGAGTCTGTTTTTTTTTTTTCGTTTTTTAGTGGGCATCAGAGCAGGGAACCCTGTTTCCTTCCTGGGCCTAGAAAGAGCTGGGCCCTCCATGCAGGGGAGCAGAGCTCAGTGGCAACTTCTAGCCATGTCCCATTCTTGTTTCAGCTGACAGTACTGGGTCCGTGGGCTGTGGGTGTCACCACTGCAGGCTGGGGCTTCGTGCGGGACCAGTCTGCAAGCCCTGCCCATTGTGGAGGGGAAGGAAGGGGTCCCACATCCACCAAGGAAGTTGCCTGCTGCGGCCCAGGGCCTACCTGGGCTCCCCGGCCCAGCACTCACCTCTCCACCCAGTTCTTGTAGCTAGGGATGTCCTTGGCGTAGAGCAGCTTGTTGGAGGGCGAGTCCTTGCCCAGCCGGTGCTCCGACGTGGAACAGGAGTCCATGAAGGTCTGGGCCACCACCGACAGGCAGGCGTCAGTGATGCTGCTCTTGTGGATGTCAAACACAAACTGGGGGTTCTTGATCATGTTGACCCAAAACCTCAGGGGCAGGCTGTGGGGGGAAGAGGCAGATGGTCAGGGGAGCTGGGGGCAGGGGGCTCTGTACACTGACCTAGAGAGCTCCCTGGAGAAAGAGAAAAGGCTGGGAAGCGAGGGTTCTGAGGGGCCTTCTCTATGTCATCAGTTCACTTTCCGGGGACGTGGAGATCAGCAAGGTTGAACAATCTGTTCGGAGACACGGCGTTGATGGGCCCTGGAGGGCTCGACGCCCAGCCTGGACCACAGGACTCAGCGTCTGCCCTGAGAACACAAGGCTTTGGGGTCCGAGGCAGCCATGACAGGTACTAGAAAATGGAATTTCTGACTCTCTATTCCACTGTCTGCCCCCTATGCCACAGATACAAGGCATGTCTGGTTGGCAGACCTTAAATAGCCTGGAACCTGGGCTTTGTATCTTATTCTCTGCCCTCTACTGTATGACTGGAAGAAGCCACGCCCTTCCTGCCTGGTCGTGTGGGCTTATTCCTACGTGGTGAGAGCCCTGGCACTGAACAGTTCAAGTGGAGCTAAGTGATTCCCATCCCTAAGCGGGCAGGCTGAACAGACCCCACTCCCGGCCTCTCACCTGCCCCGTTGTGTTCCCTCCTTCCCCTCACTTTCTTCCAGTTAGCACCTGCTGTATACCAGGAGCTATGCTAGCAACTGGGGGTCCAGTGTGAATAAGACCCATCCCCTGTCCTGCAGAAGTCTGCATACCACTGGGCTCGTGGCGATGTCAGATGTGCAATCACGAACTTTGGGTGTTGGACCTGAAGGATGGGTGGGGTCCAGTGTGGGAGCCAGGGAGGTGTGAGCAAGTCTACCCAGAGGGGCGTTATCTGGAAAGTCTTCCCAGAGAGGACGACACTTAATGGTCTCAGTATTAGAGATGCAGATGAAAAGCTGAAGGAAGAGGAGAGGAAGGTACTGCCGAAGGGGAGTGAGCCAAAGACAAAGAGGAGATGAAACCTGCAGCGCCGTCTGCTAACGGAGCCACCTGTCTGTTGCTAGAAAGGGTCCCGAGGCATCAGGCAAAACCTGCCCACCTGCCCCTTTTGACTGGACTCTGCTGGCTCTCAGATTCCGTGGCTTCCATCCAGCCTGTGGAGACGCAGGTCAGGAAATGGGGTGGCACCCAGCAAGGGACCACGCATCTCCCTCCCTCTGCCTCCAACCGTCACCTCCTGCTATGTGCCCTGATGCTTTACTGTTGCTTGGTTGCTGTCCTCAAGGTTGGTAATAATAGTTACAATGTTTGCGTGTGTTTGGCTTGCCTCTTACAACTTAAACTCTTTTGAATTACATGATTTCAATCCAGCAAGAACAAGATCTCTATATTTGTTGTATCTCCCAGCAGCCAGCACGTACATACAACAGAGGCTAAAATACAGTAGGGCCTCATATTCAAGACTGCCAGTCAGTCAACAAGTATTTATTACGTTCCCACAAAGTGTGCCGTGCAGGCAGCACCGAGGTCTAACAATGGTAAGATGCACTTGTTTCATCCTGGGAAATCCAGAAGAGGAAATAAAGGGACGGTACAGAAAGTTCTGACACTCAGGGGAAAGTCAGGGTCACTGCAACTGTCCAGGGGAGACCGTGAGAGCTGGGCTCAGAGCCCCGGATGAAGGACTCCCGGCTGCCCAGCTGATGAAATCTCCGGTCTACATCTTCCCGTTTCCGGAAGTCCCACCTGGAAGGGGACTCTGGGAGCCCATATTTGCTGCATGGTTGTTTCTCCCCAACATTCCCCTTCCTTCAGCCAGTTGTGCTGACAGGGAAGCCACAGCAGCTCCTGCCTGATGAAGTTTTTGCATATTATTAACATTAGCGGTGGCACTAATCTCTGGTTGATTGCAGCCACTCAGGCTAAATGAGTAGGAGGTTTATTTAAAGGAGAAAAGGCAGGGGAATGCGGAGGAAGGTAGTAGGGGAGAGGGTGAGCTAACAACTTTGGCTAGGAATAAAGAAACACTCTCTTTTCAATCAGGGACAATTAACTCTTAAGTCAACATGCAGACTTCATAATTCCTGGGCTAACTTCGTCTTGCCCAGGCGGCCACGATCAGGGTCAGGGGAGTGTGTCCTCTGGGGAGAGCTGGTACCGCTGTCTACTGCCTGGGCTTTCCTTCCCTGACAGACACTGGAGCTTGTTACGGTAACACCTGGCACTTGGAAGAGCGGGCAGGAAGGAAGGTTCTGCCCTCCCTCCAAGAACTTTATGGCATCTCATCGTTGGAGGTGCCCTTACCTTACCCCAGCGGGAGGTATGAGCTGAAAACAAATGGTTTCGATACCATTTCAGGGGGATGTACTTGTAAAGGGCTACAAGAACAAGGGGGGGATGTTTTGGAAATACCAGCTCTCCCAGCACCTGGATAAGGTCTGGGCAGGGCACTCCTTGAATTCTGAAGGCTGCAGACATTTAACTGGGGTGGTAAGTAGGAAGACCTGGTGGCAGAGAGAAGCAGACTGGGTAGATCAGGGGCATGCCCTTGGAACAGCTCTGCGGAGTCATGCTAAAAAGGTGGGCAGAATGCAATGCAATCTTACCTAGAGGCAGGCACTGGGAGGGACAAGACCTGCAGGCCTTTCAGAGGAGAGAACAGCCTTCACCCAGTGTACTGTGCTAGATGGGGAATGCAGAGTCTAAGAGTCTTATTTCAGAGAGATTTGCAAGAGCTCCACGGTGCAAGATCCTCTCTCACCCAGAACTACTGTGGGAGCAAACCCTACTCTCCAGCTCTATGGCCCAAAGCTCTGTACCTGCCTGATTTCCCAACTTTAGTAGCGACGCGCTATGCTTCAGGTGAAAGAGAGGAGAAGCCAGAGCATCCGACGTTAAATAACGTTTCAGTGCCACAGGCTGACTCCTGCCTAAGTGTAGGTTTTGGCTTGGGGCTTGGGGCTGGTTGTCAGGGCACCTGGCTGAGCCCTAGTACCATGCCAGCCAGTCCTAGCAGTTGGTGGGGGCTGGGCGGCGGGCTCCTGCTGCTTTGCAAGAATGTTCCAGGGAAGAGCACCCCAGGACAGGGACCGTGTACAACTACTGGGAAGGGATTCTGGAACTGAAGGCGCCAGATATAAGGCAGCTTTATCCCAGGTAGAACTCTCAAGAAGAGACCGTCTTGGCCCTGCATCTTCATCAGTATTTATTGAGTCCCAGCTTTCTGCAAGGTTCCATCACAAGAGCTGAATACTGATGTCTGACCTCGCAGTCTCAGACAAAAACACAACTGACACACAAATGAAGGGAAAGGATGGTATATATGCTAAAGGAGAGAGGGGACCATGGTGAGACACCGAGAGGGTCATTTACTTAGAGGATCCCCTTGTCTCAAAGACACAGTAGTTATGGGACGGTCCCTTCCCCAAAGGGAGTTTGGGAAGGGGGTTTGTGGAAAGGGAAGACCACTTCTTGAATAGAATGGAAACTCTCCTCGTTCACCTAGGTCACTCCTAGACGTGCTTCAGGCTCCACTTAAGAGTCGCTGTGAGATGCTGCCCCTCTACAATCCAGCTAGCTGCACACACGCATCCCCTCCTGTCGCATGTGCCTCTCTGTCCGAACAGCTGCCCTCCTGTCTCTTACCCGTGACTGTCAGCCCACGGAGGGCAGAAGCCTCAGGGTCTAACACAGTGTCAGGCACAGGGGAGGGACCTGGATGTGAGAGCCACCTGGCTGCCACATCTGCCATGTTCATTTTTGCTCATTTAGTTGGTTAAATGGTTACTGACTGATTGATTGATAGGAAAGAAGGATGATTTGACTAGAGGGAAGGGAAGTGAGCACACAAAATAATCGGGGAGGAGGTGAAGGCCTCAGGAGAGCGCCTGCTTAGAGTCCCTGCTGGGGAGGTGGACCCCAGCCCCTCTCCCCCTCTGCAAGGCCTGAAGCCTGCCTGAGCTCATGGACTCCGGGCTGGCCTCTCCTGATTCATGCTCTGCTCGCCCCTCACTCACCAGTTGCTCTTCCAGGTGTGGCGGACGTGCGGGTCGTGGATGCCGTGTTTGTCCGCCTGCTCATCCAGAAAGTCAAACATGTACTTGATCGCCAGGGGCAGGGCGGAGCCGCGGTGCGCCGTGCTGAAGATGGTCTCGAAGAGGTCGTCCACAAACTTCTGCAGTGTGCCCTGCGGAGAAGGGCGCAGGTTCAGACACAGCTCGCCTGCCCCGTGAGCTCTGAGGCTTTGTTTTTGTTTTTGGTTTTTTTTTTTGCGGTACGCAGGCCTCTCACTGTTGTGGCCTCTCCCGTTGTGGAGCACAGGCTCCAGACACGCAGGCTCAGTGGCCATGGTTCACGGGCCTAGCCGCTCCGCGGCATGTGGGATCCTCCCGGACCGGGGCATGAACCCATGTCCCCTGCATCGGCAGGCGGACTCTCAACCACTGCGCCACCAGGGAAGCCCTGAGGCTGGGTTTTGAGATCGACTGGCCTCCCAGATGGCGGGCGGAAGGGAGGACAGCGCATAGCCACGCCTGCTTGGGTGAAATCCTGCAAGTGCATATGTGAAATCTGCACCCTCCCCCTGCCTGCCTGCATCTGTCTCAAGCAGCTTTACATTTCCCCGGCATGTAGAAAATAGATATAACACCGATAACTGGACCTAAGGAAGGCTTCCTCTGCCAACAACTCGGTTTGGTTTAACACCCTTTGATGGTGTTATTTTAGCACTTTTCACAAATGCTAATGAACAACTCACTCGGTCAGAGCAGACAAACACAATCTGCTGGTTCTGTTTAGGCGTTATTCACGCCGGCTAAGGCACAGTTACTCATTTGCCTCTGCAGAGAGCAGAGCCGAGGCCACTCTCGGGAGTGAGGGACTAACTGGGATGGGACTGCCTCACCTCAGAGAAATGCCACAGCTGGCAAATCCCTAGCATCTCTGCTGGTGCCCCCCCTCTCATCCATTCACGCACGCGCTGCTGGTCAGTGCCGGTCTCTTTCCCAGCACAGAGCCTCAGAATCCTCCTCAACCCACTGCTGCAGCCAACCCCACCCATACTGGATCCGTGAACCAGGATTAGAAACGGTGCCTGGAAAGTCACTGATGGAGCCCCAATTCCCATCACGACACCCCAGAGAAGTAGTCATTCTTCCGTTAGGCGTGGCAGAAGACTGAATACACGTGATCAGTGTCTCTCTATTTGAGCGAGGGCAAGAGAAGGGACGGAATTAAAACTTCTGACGGCATGCCAGCACGGGGTTGGCTGCAGCACTGGGTTGAGAAGGATTCTGAGGCTCTGTGCTGGGAAAGAGACAGGCACTGACCAGCAGCGCGTGCGTGAATGGATGAGAGAGGGGACACCAGCAGAGATGCTAGGGATTTGCCAGCTCTGGCATTTCTCTGAGGTGAGGCAGTCCCATCCCATAACCCACAGGTGCCCCGCAACCTGTCTGAAGTCCCATACCTTAGTGGCCAGCAGTCGTGTCAGATAGATTTCAGACACCATCTTGCTCCCCCGGTCACCCTCCTTCTGGTCCCCGTGCTCGTGGTTCTTCACCAGGTGCCACATCTTGACGCCACTCTCCAGGTCAGGGGTGATCATGGGTGTGCGTGAGCGGAGGCTGTCAGGGCTGCCCGTGTACCGGATCATGTTTTCTGCCAATGCAAGGACCCCGCGCGGGTAAGGCCACCCAGCCTTCCAGCCCATCACTCACGACACACCTCGGCTCCAGCCAAGGCCAACTCCGATCCTTCCTGCATTTGCAGGCGCTGTCACCTTGCCTCGCTTCCATCCATTCCTGAATCTGGGGCGCTCTCCCACCACCTCCGGAAACTCACTGTGGCTCCTCCACCCACTCGGATTCCCCTCCCTCCTGCACTTGCATCTCCAGCCCTTGTTACTCAATTTGTAAAAATAGAAGCTTGTCCTTTTTTACGCTTTCCTCATGAGAGCTCTCAAGTCTCAGGGTGTGCTCTGTGCAGCCAGCTGGGTACCAATGGAAGAGCAGGGGTCCTGTCTCCCCAGACGACGGCTGACCAGCTTAGTGATCGCCCTGTCACTTGTGTACCTTCATCCACCCCTCTCGCCTGGACCAATTCCTCCCACTTAATTGCTGAAACGTGAGGTGTGGTGAGATGAGTGTTAAGAGGCAAGCCCCACTGTGTGCGGGTACCGTTCTATGTTGTCTTCTATAGATTTTCCAGAACCATCCCGTGAAGTTGGTAGTTTTTGCAATCCCCGTTTTTGCTGGTAAGAAGGCACTCCAGGCTTCCAGCCCACGTCCTGTGCCCTTTTCCCCACCCCGAGGAGCAGAGACCTGGGTCTGTACCTTCCCTCCAGTGCTTCATAGCGTGTGACCTTTACACGTCATCTAGCCTCTGTGCATCTGAGTTATAATTTGCTAATCTGCATAAGAGGGGGAAATAATAATTATTTAATTCACTGATTATTATGAACCTGACGTTTGATAAAGAGTTATCACGAGTGTGAAAGCATCTTAGAGACTGTAGGATGCTCAGGAAGGTTAGACTTTCTTCTTGTTTTTGAGGATGAAGGTCCTGCGCCTGCATCAGAGCCCCTGCTCGGAACCAGAAGCCTCCTTTCCAGGCCAGAGTTCCTCTCTGGTGGCCAGCCTGCCTGACTCCCCCCACCCACTCCCCACCCCCGTGCCCCATCCCGGGTGTCTGCTGCCTTCCAGCAGTGCTGCCAGCAATGACAACAGCTGCTCAGGGCATCCTCTCCTCCCCAGAATGGTTCAGTGAACTCACCGTATTTACTTGCCGAGGTCCTGGAGACGGTGGAGTTGTTCACTGCATTGTAGGCTGTCACCTGCTTGGACACTAAAGCCACCACAGAACCATCCGGCACCTACCGGGAAAAGGCAGGTGAGGGCCTGGGCACAGAAACTCTGCCACCCCAGGAAGTCAGGACAAGCCAGGATGAACGTGGTCCTCAGGGGCAATCAGTGCCTCACCGAGAACCAGGGGACCAAGGAGGCTGTCAGCTTTCCTTTGACGCAGCACGACAGATCTGAATACAGAATCGTAGTCTATGTTGGGGTTCACTCTTGGAGCAACTCTGGCAAGAGCTTCTCACCAGCACCCTCTGTCTTGATGCTTCCCTGGGGGAGCACCCAGCCTTAAACTCCGGGTACCACAGGGTCTGTGCCTGTGCCCTGTGGGAAGCATGCACCTGGCAACCTATCTCCAAGGAGGTCAGGGTTTCCTGGCTGGGGGCCACGTTTTCCCTGGGTCACTAAGGGCACAGGCAGTGCTGGTGAAGAAGTGGATTTAGGGCTTGGTAAGAGCCTCAGGGCAGCCCTGCTATTCAAGGACTGAGACTCCCAGGGACCTGGCTGCCCAGTTTGCTAGCCCCTCTCCACTCCACGGTCACCTCACCTGGTAATGCGCCACGGTGTTCAGTCTCTTCCAGTCGTTCTCAATCTTGGTGGTGATGTCTTCATCCTGCAGGATCATCCTCGCCCCGCTTCCTTGTCGCCACTCTGTAGGGAGAGCAGTCGCATCTCAGAGAGGTCCTCAGGGCCTCCCACGGGATCCTGAGGACCCCTGTGCAGGCACGTACATGGCACCTTCTCAGGGGTGCATCCGCGGACAGACAGGTGCTAGTAGACACTCCCAGAGGAGGGGTGCAGAAGCTCTCAGCATGGGTGGGTGGGGGGGCCCCTGAATTCCAGTTCTGGTTCTCATCCAACAAACTACGTGACAGAAGTAGGAATAACGTCACCCCCGTGGCCCACCTGTTCCCAGCAGTGGCTGTAAGGCCAACTGGCCCGAGGCAGGGGAACACAATCAGATTCACAGGTTGCATCAGACCGAAGTTCTCCGGACCACCCAGTTCCAGAAACTGCCCTGGAGACATTCCGGACCACCCAGTTCCAGGAACTGACCTGGGGACTTTGAACCCGGCGCAGCCTTCCCGCCTTTCGAGGTCCCCCAGGATAACCGAAAAGACCACCAAATAAGGAATACCCTGCACCCTCTCAGATTCACAACACCCCTTTCCCTTCTTCCCCTATAAAATCTTGCCCAACCCTCGCCTGGGTGCGACTTCTCTGGCCCCTTTCTCTTGGACCAGTGAACCTCGCCCCGGAGCGCTCCCTAATAAAGCTCACTTGAAGCTTTCCTCTGTTTCGCGGTGCCGTTTGTTAAGATCCGACCTTACAGTGGCCACGTCTGCAAGAAGTCTTTGCTTATTAGCTGAATGAAAAAGGCAGGTGAAGGCACTTAAAGTACTAAGCAAATGCAAGGCGGTGTCATCACCGTCACGTACTCTTTGCTTGATTGTAAGGTCTTGGAGCTAATGAGACCAAGGCTGCAAATTCGGTCACTGTGCACCCTGTTCCTGTTCTAGGGATGCATCCCGTACCCAAAAGCTGGCAGGTGGGCCACCCTTGGCTGGGAGAGTGAGTAAAAGTGTATTGAGGGACCAGCAAAACCTATTCTCATGCCCAAGAACTGCCTCGTCCCCACAAAGCTGATGGGGATAACAGCCTCTTGGTGATGGATCCAACACCTAATTATCTGATGCCATAGGTATACGCTTACATCCCATGTTCTCCTCATAGGCCCAGACACCTATAACACACGGGCCTGTTGACAGATCCCACGTGGGAAAACAGGAGACCGTTTCTCATCTACCAAATCCTCATCGCCACACGTGGTACAAATCACATGGAGATGGAGGCATGCACATTCCAGTCCTGAACTGTTTGCACATGGAGACCCAGGTGCATGCCAGACACAGGCCAGCTCTCGTGCACGGGCACGTACACATCTACACCTGCACACACGTTCACACGCACACACCAGAAAGGAAAAATGGCCTTTTCAATTCAAATACAACATGTGTTCCTGCCAGGAAGCCAGGAATCTGGTTTCCAGGCAGCCACTACCCCATTCAACGCCTCACAGATGCTGAAATTCTGAAACAGGCAAGAGCACCGGGTTTTGCAGCATGTGGTTGGGGGCTGGAGTGAGTTACCCGCAGTCCTTGTCTAACCCCTGCCTTGGATTTTTCCTACAGCTCGCAGACACACATATTGTCCTCTCTCCCTCTGTTCCCCTCCTGTCAAGGCTGAGCTGGGGGTCCAGGACTGATTCCTTCCTGCCTTGTGCACTTGGCATAACCAGTGCTACAGAGGAAAATCAGACCCAGGAAGGGAGCTGCCTGCCCTTAGGGGCAACAGAGATGCTCCTAATATCCAAGTCCCTGCCTCCGGCTCCTGGGCTTGTCTGCTGCCTGTTTAGAGCTTCTTGTAGCGTCAGGCTGCCCCAGGAATGAAAACACGAGGATGCCATGCGTGTTCGCCGGAGCGGAAGAGCCTTGAGAGATCTCTGGGGATTGCCATCATGTAGTGCTGTTGATGGCACAGCTGGAATGATCATGGAGGTGAGGGCCTTGGGGCAGGTAAGGTGGTAGAGGAAAGGGGAGATGCCTCACGAGGGCAAGTGGTCAGCAGCGTTCTGTTTGTTGTTGTCATGTTGTTTGTTTTTGTTTTAAATTTTATGCAGGTAGGTGTGGGTGCATGTTTTCTGAGTGGTTAGGGGAAAATAAGCAGAATGTCTCCCAGCTGGTGAGAGAGCGAATTATGTGGTACAGAGGGACTCTGGTGAAGACCAGCCGGGGCCAAGGATGTGGCAGTGGCATGTTTTGTCCCAGTCGCACAGTGGGTCCTGAAAGATAAAGCCTCGTGGGTCTCCCCGCTTCCCTGGTGAATAGTGCCAGGGCCAGTAAGTCAGAGGCTGCATGGGTGAGGGTGCAGGAGGCAGGCAGTGTCCTGCATTCCCCACCTGGGGGCCAGAGGAGGAGCTGGGGCCGAGCTCTGGACACAAAGTCTACTGGCCGGACGCAAGGGAAGAGGAGTCTCCTTCACTGCAGAGGCTGTGGGGGCTTTCTGGTTTATCAGCTGCACTGGCACCCTTGCTGATGGCATTGTAGCACCTCTCAGGGCGATCTGAACAAGCCACACAGCCTGGGGGACTGAGCGGTGACAGCTGGTGACTAATTCGGGAGCGAGAGACAGGACTTCCTTGTTCCACAACTGGCCTGAAGTTGGGCAGTGCGCAGCCTGTGCAGCCCTACTCAGCAGCCCCGACTCTGAATCATGTCCAGTAATTATGTAAGCAGATGAGGGTCGGTCTGCCATCTCTGTCCCCAGCCGAAAACACCAGGACCGAGTGTGGCCATGCTCCCCCCAGGGCAGTCAAGGAATGATGGCTTGTCCTTAGGAGTACAAAAATGATGCTGCCAGATGCCTACCAGCGGGGCTAGCCCAGCACCTGGGACACAGTAAGTACCTGATGAGTATTTATTACATGAATAATACATCAGTGAAACAGTGAATAGACGAAAGAAGGGAAAGAGTAAGTGAGCGAGTAACGGTGGCTTATTTTCCAAGCAGTGAAAGGCTTTTCTACCTGTGTGTTGCTGCTCCACGGTGGGCAGACCGTGAGCTACGGTGAGAGGTGAAATGTGAGCTGTGCTGTCAGAACCTGGGACAAAGGAAGAGCTGAACTCCAGAACCTAACTGGGCACGTCCACGGCCCGAAGCGAAAGCTCTCTGAAGTGATTATCGCTCATTCTTCCGATTTTACGACTGGGAAATTAAAGAAACAGGTTGGGAAGACAGACCTGGAGGTCACCGCAACTCGGAGCTCTGTAGCGCGGTGCCAACGACGCGCGTGAGCCACCCAGTGTCGGGAGCGTGGAGGAAGGGACGTGCTGGCCAGACTGGGACCTGGGCTGTGGCCACACTGGGATGCTGGCGGGTAGCTGCCTCCCCTCAAATGCATACTCTGAGCTCCCTGGAGAGCATGGCGCCGCACCAGCTCTGACCCCTGTGGCGTGTGCATATGCAGGTGGGTGCACGGGCACACACGTGTGCGAACACACACGTATGCACACACACACACACACACACACACACACAAGTATAGCATCTCACTCCAGGCTGAGGACACTTAAGGCCTGCCCGCCCCGCCCCCAGTCCAGTCCACCTCTCCTCAGACCCATCAAAGGAAGCTTTAGGAGGGACTGACCTGGAGGGATGAGGGGGGAAGGAGGCGCCCACCAAGGCTGCTTAGAACTGGCCGAGTCAACCCTGCTGATCCACAAGGAACCAATTTCAGAGACAGCTGTCTGCCCTCCCACCCCGGGCCACCATTCCTCCCCATGGGGCGCTGAACAGAGTCTCACCAGCCTGCACAGGGTCCGCTTGACCTCCCAAACCAGGGTCCCGAGCAGAAGGCTGGAGGAAGAGACACGACTCTACCGCCGCACACCTGTCTGCAGGTGAGCCCCAAGGAGACAGACAGCCCAGACACCCTCGGCAACCTGCCGCTCCCAAGTGCGGGAGCGGCATCAGAAAAGAGCTGGGACAGAGCCAGTGTTACTGCAAACAGTCGGGAAACTGACTCAGGAATGGGAGGGGGGACCACCTAAATATGGTTTATTTTAAAAAGGTATAGGGCTTCCCTGGTGGCGCAGTGGTTGAGAATCTGCCTGCCAATGCAGGGGACACGGGTTCGAGCCCTGGTCTGGGAGGATCCCACATGCCGCGGAGCAACTAGGCCCGTGAGCCACAATTACTAAGCCTGTGCGTCTGGAGCTTGTGCTCCGCAACAAGAGAGGCCGCGATAGTGAGAGGCCCGCGCACCGCGATGAAGAGTGGCCCCCGCTTGCCACAACTAAAGAAAGCCCTTGCACAGAAACGAAGACCCAACACAGAAAAAATAAATAAATTAATAAACTTCTAAAAAAATAAAAATTAAAAAAAGTATAATTTTATGGTGAGAGCAAGTTCTAAAATACAAAATAATCGAAGTAGGAAACGTGGTGCTTAAAAGAAGAAATTCCTAAATTGAACGGTGCTGTCTGCTTTCAAAGCCTTGGGTCGTTGTAAACTGTGAAGAGCTGTGCACCGGCTAGTTGTCGCTATTCAGGGAAGTCCGGAGAGCTAAAGGGAAAAGCAGACTGTGCTCTGCTACTCGATTTAAGAGAGGTAAGCTAGACTTAGTGGATGTTCTTGAATATGGAATAATGCGGAGGAGGCTCTGGTGGCGCTCCAGGGTGGTGTGCCACGCCCGTGCTGTGTCAAAGAAGAGTTCAAGAGGCAGGGGGTGGGCGGTAGGAAGAAAGGTGACCTAGGTAGGAAAGGTGACCCAGGTATTCATATGCAAGGCATCTAGGGAAAACTGCTGGCTCTGACCTCCCTCTCCTCGGAAGCTCTGCCCGCAGCCCCGTGCCCTGCTCCAGGCTCCAAGCACAAAGGACAGACACACTCACAATCCAATTTGTTACACTTCCACCTTCCAGGGAGAGAGGGAGGTGAAATAAAAAAGAAAAAAAATCCCATTATCTTTATCTGTCCTTCCCATCAGGTGCAGTGGAAAATGCAAACTGGGGCGACAGCTGCTGTGAACTCTTTGTATTTCACTCAGAAGATAGTGTATCTTTTTATCGCATACAGGAATTACTTATTTGAAAAAATATACCCTTTCAGACAGAAGGGGTGGCGTAGTTCTGGGGCTATTGATGGGGTATTTGCTTTAAACCAGAGGAATCTCTGGAGGTCACGGCCTGTGGAGGAGCCTGCGTGGAAAGGGAATGGATGTTCTCTCCACCTCCCTGCTGTGTGACCAGGGCCCAGGCTCTGTGCCTCTCTGAGCTGCAGTCTTCTGTGCAGTAGAACAGAATGGCATCAGTTATTTCCTCTGGGGAGTGAAGGGAGGAAACAAAGAGTCCTTTGGCTCAGAAAGACAAGTGTCCAGCCTCCTGCTACTGTGCGAAGCAATGAGGAACTCCTAGTCACGTTGGTCCCTCTGTGCCTGGCACAGAGCTTGCCCCAGGGCAGGCTCTTATGATATGTCGGTCGGAGAGTTTGGTGGTGTAAGGGGGTACCTATACCCGATACCTGTGCGTGGAAAGGGGCATCAGCTTACCCGATAACCTGTGGGTGGAAAGGGGCATCAGCTTGGTGAGGACAGCCTCACATATAGCAGAGCAGGGAGCCCCTGGCACTGGGCTTTGAAAACTCCCAAGGCCCACCTGCCCCAGTGCAGTCCCTAACTCCTGCCTGGGATATCTTTCCTTCCCTAGATTCCAACAGACTGAAAGAAAGGCAAGTTCTGTGTCCTTCACTTTGGCTCTTACAATGGTTAGTTTTATGTGTGAACTTGTCTGGGCCACAGTGCCCAGATAGGTGGTCAAAAATTATTCTGGATGTTTCCATGAGGGTATTTTTGGATGACATTAATATTTAAATGGATGGGCTTTGAGTAAAGCGAATTGCCCTCCATAATGTAGGTGGACCTCATCTAATTAGGTGAAGGCCTGGGTGGAACAAAAGATTGACCTCCCCTGAGCAAGAGGGAATTCTGCAGCAGCTGCCTTTGGACTTGAACTGCAACGTGGCTCTTCCCTGGGTCTCCAGCCTGCTGGCCTACCCTGTAGATTTTGGACATGCCAGCCTCCACGCTAGACACTGAATGTTTGTGTCCCCCCAAAATTCACATGTTGAATCCTAACCCCCAATGTGATGGCATTTGGAGGTGGGCACCTTTGGAAGGTGATCAGGTCATGAGGGTGGAGCCCTCATGAATGGGATTAGTGCCCTTATAAAAAGGACCCCAGAGAGCTCCCTTGCCCTCTTTCTGCCATGTATGGTCCCAGCAAGAGGACGGCCATCTATGAACCAGAAAGTGGGCTCTCGCCAGACACTGAGTCTGCCGACACCTTGATCTTGGACTTCTTAGTTTCCAGAGCTGTGAGAAATAAATTTCTGTTGTTTATAAGCCAGCCAGTCTATGGTATTCTGTTACGGCAGCCCAAACAGGCTCTTCCTAGTCTATTATTAATTAAGTCCTCCATAATTGCATGAGCCAATTCCTTCAAATAAATCTTTCTCTATGTAAACATATCCTATTGGTTCTGTTTCTCTGGAGAACCCTGGCTAATACAGTTCCCCATCTTGGCTCTTTAATGCCTGGAAAAGCAGGTGAAGGGGTAGAGGGGGTGGCGTGGGAGAGCTTCAGTCAGAGGAGCAATGAATAGAAGTGTCGGGAATGAGGGGCTAGGCCAGGCACCACTGATAATGAAAGGCAGGGGGAGGGGTTGGGGCTGGATTTACTTGGGGCAATTACAGAGGCAGCTAAAAATGCCTTTGCTTCTTTCTGAGCTGGCCTGGGACAGATGTCCTCGCCTTTCCAGGGGCTGGGCATCAGGAGGGGGAAGGCAGTCTTTGCCCAATGCCCTCAGCTACAGGAGGAGGAGGCTTGGGGGGGGGAAGTGAGGTGGAGGGGGGATGCTTGGCTGTCTTGCCTCTGTCAACGCATGTGGCTCAGAGTCTTCTCCGTGCCTATGTGCTATGTGTCCCTTTGGCATAGATTAATTTTTGATTATAATCACACCTTATATTTGTAAACTGCTTTCAAAGTACTTTCACCTACATGATGGGAAAAACTCGCCTTGCCTCTCTCTCTCCTTGGGGGCCATGCAACTGAGTCAAATCAAACCCTGAGGAAGAAGCATTTGGGTCTCGGAGGAGGCCCCGTTTTCTTTGTTATCTGGCTTTGGTAGAAAGAAGACCAGAGTTGTGGGAGCAGCTCCAGACCCTGGACTTAATAGAAAAGAAAGAAATTCCTCTGAAGAGCACCCATCATGGGAGGCCTTTGTGAGAAGTTCAGTATGACTCCCGTTCCCCAGAAGGATGGGGCCCTGAGACTCAAACTGCCTCCTTTCTTTGGCTTCTCCCCTTTACCCTCCCTGCTGTGAGGCCTTGTGCCTCCGGGGTGGCCCCTCCATCCTCCCCAGCAGCTCCTATGATGGGGAAAGGTAGGTCCTTTGTCCTCTTGGGACCTGGCGAGCACTGTGTCACTGGAGGCCCAGCCCCTGGCCTGAGCAGCCTCTAGCTTGAGAGAGTAGCAGCTCTCAGGCGGGTCCTGGTTGCTGCTCAGCCCTCAGGCTTCCTTCACTCATGGTGGACAGCAGAAAGTGGATGGCAGGAAGTGGACAGCAGGAAGTGGACAGCAGGAGGTGGGTGGCAGGAAGTGGACAGCAGGAGGTGGACGGCAGGAGGTAGATGGCAAGAAGTGGACAGTAGGAAGTGGACAGCAGGAGGTCGACAGCAGGAGGTGGATGGCAGGAAGTGGACAGCAGGAGGTGGGTGGCAGGAAGTGGACAGCAGGAAGTGGACATCAGCAGGAAGTGGACGGCAGGAAGTGGGTGGCAGGAAGTGGCCGTGGCTGCTCTGGATGCTGCTGCCTTCACTCCAGATGCATCACATCCTTTCATTAATGATGCTTTGCTGGGCTAGAACCCAGCAACTGTTCTGAAGTTAAAAAGCAGCCCCTTCCCCTCCCAAGCTCTGGGTGTGTGGCTTCCAGGTGGGGAGGGCTGGTCTTGAGCAGCATCCACCAGCCATGACGTGGTCTCTCTCTCCCCCATGGGAGGTCACCCCGTTCCCAAGCACCAGAAGCGCACAATTCTACATGCACCCGCACCCGTGAGCTCTCTAAACACCTTCGGCATAAAGATACAGGTTCTTATAACAGCTCCTCCTCTTGGCCCGGCTAGGCCAGGGCTCTCCTCCCACCTACCCATTTTGCAGATAATGACTTTGAAAAGCCGAGGGTGGACCCTGCCATGGCTCCCACAGATGAACAAAAGGCATGGTGAGTGCTACCTGGTTACCCTAGTGAATTCAACTCTCCCTGGGAGACCCATTATGGAGTAGCCCACTTAATTGTTTGGGGGTGGGAAACACAGGGGTCTTCCTTCCCAGGAACTGTTTTCTCTCGCACTGGTTCTGTAAGCGAGCCCTTGGCTCCTCAGTCTGTGGGACGTTCATGGCAGCAGAATCACCCGCATACAGACACAAATGCCCACTCCAACTCTAGGGACCAGTGCCCAGGACACACATGAACACACTCGCCCAACACCGCCCCCCGCCCCGCACTGCAGACTCTCACAGATGCTTCCTCTTGGTCCTAGAAACAACATACACAGAGACACCTCCAAAGTGAACGGGAGCACATGCTCAGCCAGTCTCTCTCCCTGGGGCCATGGAGCTCCAGGCACAGGGCCAAACACATCCCGCCAACAGCCAGCCAGGAGGAGATGGGGGAAGGGAAGCAGTAGGCATTGAGGTGAGTGAGCAGAATTCCTGATCCTGAGTCTTTAGGCATCAGAGTTTGGGGGCAGGTGGGGCGAGGCACTGGGAGGGGATCAAATTCCCTGTGGAGTTTAGAAAATAGCACAGACGCCCATCTGTCTTGGATGGCTTAGCTGAAGCCAGCTTAGAGAGGCCAGATGGATGGATTAGGGGCCTCTGGAGGTCCTCCCACCTCTATGTTTCCACCAATCTCCAGACCCAACCACATACACACATAAACACCTTTTCCTCCAGGCCCAGGACCAACAAACAGACACGTACCGTTTCCTTACCACTGTTCTCTCCATAATCAGTAACAAGAGCAGCCGATACTGAGTACGTACTATGGGCCAGACAGTGCATTAGAGGCTTTTTCATGCACCATCTCCTTTCATTCTTACAGTGAGGCAGGCACTATTATTCATCTCCATTTTATAGGCAAGGAAACTAAGGCACAGAAAGGTTAAGTAACTAGACCAAGGTCACACAGCTAGGACTTGGTGGAACCAGGACTCAAACCCAGGCATGTTTGATGCTGATCCACAATGCCAAACTGCCTCTCTTCAGCCCCGGCCTCTTTGGAGCTTGGGGCTCCCCACTAGGCTTTCCCCAGGACGATATCTTATTAAACACTCAGGCAAGCCATAACTGGATCCAAGGACAGCTGGCCCTAAGTGGCATGCCCTTGTTTATATAGGCTATGCGATCTATTCGTGGAACATTCAAATAAAATGTCATCCTACTCCCCAGTAGGCTGTCATATCTCATTTTTCTCTATCCTTTCTCTCCATCGTCCACCACTGACCCAGATCCCTCTTGCCTTCGGTAGTCAGCAAAAATTAGAGGCACAGAACAGAGGCGAAGGGAAGGGCCTGGGGGCACGATGCAGGCAGTGGCAAGACCTTGGGCCACACAGATTCAGACTAAATCCTCTTCACTGCCGATGTGACACCTCCACTCCCACCCCTCGGCTACTCAAAAGATCCCAGAGGCAGGCAGATCACCAGCAGACTGTGGTCCCCCTCTGCTTACTGCTCACTAAGTGGCCATGAAGGTGCACCTCCTGGGCTCCTGGGGGCCGTGCACGCCTGCTCCCTGCACCCTGGCTCCACTGGTCGGTAAGAGGGGCTTCCAAGCAGTCACAGCACAGCCCCCTGGCGGGGCGGCCCTACTCACCCAGGTCCATGTCTGCAGCCTTGGGCCGGTGGGAGCAGGGCACATTCTTGAAGATGGCGTCCAGAATCTTCTCCTTGACCTGAGTAATGGTGTCGCAGTTGAGGATCTTCACTGGGACCTCAGGGCTGTTGGCATTGTCTGGGTTGACACAACTCAGGACCTGCGGGCGGTGGGGAGAGGCGGTGAGTGGGGAGGGCAGCATGGAGAGCCCTGGGAATGCCAGCCGCATCCCGGAGTCCTATCCTGACTGGCTCCGCCTCGGCAGGTTGGACTGGACAGGGGCGGGGCGACCCCAGCCAAGCCCTCTACCCTTCCTGTCCCCACAAGCAGCAGGAAAGTGGTACAGCTTCGGCATCACTGCAGGAGTAGGAGCTGCATATTTCACTCTTCACGAGAGACTCCATTAAAATCCTGATTTATCAAAGGGAACAATGTCCAAGCAGGAGGGGGCAATGACGGGCAACGTGTCAGAGAATGGACACTACTGCATGTCCCCCTGCCACCCTCCTCTCTCTCTCTCACTCACACACACACATACACACACACACACACACACACACACACACTCACTAGGCAGCATCTCAGCAGCACACCCAGACCCTCGCCCACCTCTGAAACCCCAGCCCCCATCCCTGTGTGTTGGCCTGTCTTTCTCATTACTCTGTCCCATACACACACCCACACTAATGGGAATCTGGCTCCTTTCTCCAAAGATTTCATGTGCTTCGATTTTTGTGAGGGTTCTGGGCTGATCGGAGGTTGGAGAATCTGTAAGAAGCTTAGCGTGTTCTTTAAAAATAAAAAGGTGCCCTTTAGGGCTTTCCTGTTGGCGCAGTGGTTGAGAGTCCGCCTGCCGATGCAGGGGACACGGGTTCGTGCCCCGGTCCGGGAAGATCCCACATGCCGGGAGCGGCTGGGCCCGTGAGCCATGGCCGCTGAGCCTGTGCATCCACAGCCTGTGCTCCGCAACGGGAGAGGCCACAACAGTGAGAGGCCCGCGTACCGCAAAAAAAAAAAAAAAAAAAAAAAAAAAATAAGGTGCCCTTTAAAAAACTGCAAGTTCAGGCCACCTGACAGCCCCTCCTGGCTCCGAACCTGAAACCTGGTATTAGGGGAAGAGGCCACCCTGGCTCAGGACCTCCATTTCTCTTTTTGGAACTAGTCAGATAAGTTAAGACTCTGCCTAACGCACCAAACTATATTTTTTCCTTTAAAAAGTTCTGGACCAGGGTTTCCCTGGTGGCGCAGTGGTTAAAAATCCGCCTGCCAGTGCAGGGGACATGGGTTCCAGCCCTGGTCCGGGAAGATCCCACATGCTGCAGAGCAACTAAGCCCGTGCACCACAACTACTGAGCCTGCGCTCTAGAGCCCTTGAGCCACAACTACTGAGCCCCTGTGCCACAACTACTGAAGCCCGTGCTCCGCAACAAGAGAAGCCACCACAATGAGAAGGCTGCGCACCGCAACGAAGAGCAGCCCCCGCTTGCCGCGACTGAAAAGAAAGCCCACGTGCAGTGGCGAGGACCCAACACAGCCAAAAATAAATAAATAAATAAATTTATTTTTTAAAAAAAGTCCTGGGCCATTTCTAACAGCTTTGCTTCTCTTGCCGTCCTCAGCGTGGGCTCTCTCTCCGTGGTGAGACCGTGGGATCTTTGGGTGGACCAGAGTGGATCCGGGTGGGTGTTGTGGGTCACAGGTGCTGCCACACAGCTGCGCCGAGCTGGGTTCTGCAGCCCGTCTGACCCTGCTGCCTGCGCCCTCTGTGCGCTCCCTTCTCAGAACCTTCACTGTACCGCCTCCCCCGCCAACCATTTCCCAACAGTACGTCTGGTCTGCAGATCCAGACAGCCTTCTGCCCACCCCCACCAGCTCGGAACCCTGGCCCCTGGACACCTGCCTTTCCTTAGCGACCAGACTGCTATGAGCTCCCGCGGGGACATGCGCATTCCATTAAGAAGAGAACCTCCTAAATCTATAAAGCCGAACTGTCACCCTCAAAATGTTTTAAACCGAAGACAATGCTGGAAGGAACTCTGGACCACGTGCTCCTCCTGTGTGCCCTCCCCCAGCCATTCCCTGCCTCCTAAGAGCCTTCCGGGACCCCTCCCAGCCCCCCTCCGTGGCCAAGCACAGCCTAGTACTTGGTGCTGCCCTGGGGTCCTGAGCTCTGGGCCAGTGGTGGTGGTGGAGCCTGGCCTCCCCCAGGCAGTATCACAGCTTCTTCTGGGCTGTGAGACCATGAAGCGGGGGCTGCCACCTGAGTATGCCCCCCACCGACATTTCTGCTTGCCCCTGGGGTTCGTGGTGGCCCCATGAGAACAACTCTGTGGATGCTTCAGGGCATCCAGAGAAGCAGCAGTGGTCCCACGGAGGGACAGGGTTCCCTGGCCGCTGGTCAAGCCCCAGCTCCACCTGGAAGTTCCCTTCCCCAGCCCCACGCCCAGGTCTCTTGGCTATTTCAGAGCAACTGCCTGGGGTTTGTTCTGCTAGGTCAGTGCTTCTCAAACTTTCCTGTGAATAGAATCACTAAAGGGGTTTCGTGAAAACGCACATTCTGACTCAGGAGGTCGAGGATGGGGTCTGAGACTCTGCATTCAGGCAGGATCACAGGTGAGCACCTAGCACTCTAGCAGGCTCCCAGTTTATGCCCTTGGGCACTCCCAGCAGCAGGCCTCTAGGCCATGCTAGTCCAAATTCAATCTAATTAATCACTCAACACGTAGGTGGTGCATCTGACTGTCAAGTGATACTGGCTGAGCCTCTCAGCACCTGTCTCACTCTTTGTGGTTACCCTTTCCGCCCAGCACAAGGTTACCATCAGTTGGCCCAAAGTACCCTGGGCTCCTCCAGCCAGTGCTGAATTGCAGGCCACCCTGTCTTTTTCTGACCCCTTCATCTTGGAGTCTCGGGTCAGCCCTGTCTGCTGCTAACACACTTTCTTCCTGGCCCCTCCTCACCACCACCGGGCTGCTCCCGCTTCCACGTGGGGGGGTTCCTTTCACAGGCCTGAGGATGGCTATGAAACCTCCCCACAGCCATTTCTTCTCCAAGCAAGACAACTGTAATTTCCTTCCCCTTTCCTCACGGTGCCTCTTCCCCAACTCTTTCCACCTCAAATGGATGTGCGTCCCTGACCCACTCCAACTTCCTCACATTCTCTTGAAGTCATCTGCAACCAGGCTGGGTGTGCTAACAGGAGTTTGGGCTCTGGAATAAAGGATGCTGCAATTTGGGGACAGGGTGTTATTACAACCGTGTTGGATTCAATACTGGGGAGCCGCTGATGAGATGGGAAAGAAAGGGAGAGGGAGAGACCAGGCAGGAGACATTTCAACAGTAGTTCTAGCTCTTTAAGAAATCTATTCTGGTCTCTATATTTGGAAGGTTTTTTTTTTTCCTTTCCCATTTATTTATTTATTTATTTATTTGCAGTACGCGGGCCTCTCACTGTTGTGGCCTCTCCCGTTGCGGAGCACACAGGCTGCGGACGCGCAGGCTCAGCGGCCATGGCTCACGGGCCCAGCCGCTCTGCGGCACGTGGGATCCTCCCTGACCGGGGCACGAACCCGTGTCCCCTGCATCGGCCGGCGGACTCTCAACCACTGCGCCACCAGGGAAGCCCTTCCTTTCCCATTTTAATCAGAGCCTCTAACTCTCTCCTCTGGAGCAGACCACGACTGCAAAGAAGCAGGGTCCTCACTCACCCTGCTGCCTCAAAGCCTCGTCAACTGAGCCAATCTCGGCAAATCTGCTGAGATGCCTGCTGGGATTCCCAGGGCCCTCCGAGGACGGAGTGGGACAGGTGCATCACGGTTGCATCACGCCCAGCCAGCAGGACTGGCTTTATTCAGAGTGGCAGGGATGTCTCCCCAGCTGGCCTCGGGGTCTGGGATTCATCCTCGGCTCGTGGGCCCTGCCGGGCTCTGCCATGCCTTGGCCTGTCATGTGTTTCACTTCCCAATGACTGCATTTTAAATCCCATCTATTCTCTGTCCTCTTTAACACCATTGCTGTCTCTTCCACCTCTATTCTTGGGCTCCACCCACGTACCACCCTCCACATTTATCTTTTATCTTGTTTTCTCACTCCTTTCTTCTACCTCCTCTTCTCTTTCCTGGAAAAGATCTGGTGGGAGGTCACAACTCTCTCCAAGAAAAGCCCAAGAGTGAGCTCTCCCGCCTGGAGAGACAGTGGGCACCAGTGGACAGTCATGGCGGGAAAGAGGAAGCAGAGCCCCCGTGAGGCAGCAGTGGGCTGACCTTGGGCTCACAGCTTTGTACACCAGATCCCACACCATCTTCTGGACACCTTCAGGAGCTACATGCTGTCATTATCCCTCTTTTATTATTATCCCTGTTTTTTTCTTTCAGATTAAAAAAATAAAACCCAAACTTGGAGAGGTTAAGCCCCGAATCCCCCAGCTGGTCAGAAGGAGTCATAGTTCCAATCCAGCTCTGCCCGATTCCAAACCCCGTGCTCCTAAATGCTGAGCTTTGCTGCCTCCTAGGATGCCTGTTTCTGGCAGGAAAGGGAGTGTAACGTTGACTGAGGGGATCCCCCTGTTCCCTGGACAAACACCTTAAACCGCTAGGCCAGCCTGGCCTCACATCCTACAGCTCGGGTCACGTAGGTGCGACCTTCAGAACCACGAGCAGCCATTTCTGGCTTCCCCTCTTTCGTGCTCTACATGCTATCTGCTTGGAACTGGTCTGCGAAGTGTGGGTTCTCCACTGGGAGAACTGCTGAGAAGGAGTTCGTTCCCTGGGATCAGCCAGCCAGCTGCCGGCAAGGGGTTACTGCCCCACAATCCAGTGCACCGGCCTGAGAGCACACCGGTCTCTTGCTGTGGCTCAGGTGTGTCTGAGCCATCGGTCCTCAAATCCAGGTGCCCTGGCATGTTAAGACAAGGAAGTCGGGGTGACCGGCACAGATGGAACACCAGGCTGGCCCCGTGCAGTGGGCACCCAGAGAGGTGGCTGAGAGCAGTGGCATTAAAGAGGCGTTAGAGAGGATGGTCGTCAGCATTTCCACCATCCCTTTGGCTGGGCAGGGGCTGCGCAGGGCCAGAACCCACCCACCAGAGCCACGGGGAGGAGCTGGGAGGCTGGCTTACCAGGGTCTTGTAGTCGATCTGCTGGCGGATGAGCTTGTCCTCGCTCAGAGAGTAGCGGGCCTCGCCCGTGATGGCGTCAATGGGCCCCTTCTCCATCTGCTGCTTGATGGCGCAGAACAGGGAGAAGAGGGGCTCCCCGGCACACTCCTGGACACGGAGAAGAGTCATGCTGGGTGGACCCTGGGCCCCAGGTGTGCGGAGCCCGGCCTCCCCCAGCCTCTGCCTCTCCGAAGGGCTGCTTTCCACTCCTCAGTTATAGTTCTCTTCTCCTGCTCCTTCCCACTGCCATTCTTGAGCTCTCTTTTCATCTCCCCGGCCCCGGGCCCCCTCTCTGCCCCTCTCCCCGCCCTCACTCCACCCTGCTTTCTCTGCAGCCCCATCTAGAGACAGAGGTCCTGGAGGGGTGGGATAGGGAGGGAGGGAGGGAGACGCAAGAGGGAGGGGATATGGGGACATATGTATATGTATAGCTGATTCACTTTGTTATACAGCAGAAACTAACACACCCTTGGAAAGCAATTATACTCCAATAAAGATATATAAAAAAAAAAAAGAGAGAGAGAGAGACAGAGGTCAGTCCTCGGTGGCGTGAACTCCTTAGAAAACAAGTTAGTAACTGGAGGCCGAGCAGCTCTTCCACCTCCCAGGCATGTCCTCGGCTTATCTGCCGCCACACGTGCTCCTGTACCTGCCCAGGACCCTCATCAGCCTCAGTAAGTCTGGGGCCGGAGGGGCAGGAGGAGAGCAAGAGGAAAAAAAAGGGGTGACTTGTCTTCAGCTTGAAATGGGAATGCAGGGTCTTCTCAGAAGCTCATCTCCCCTCACCTGTGAGACAGCGGCCTGTGGGGACCGTGCCTCTCAAGCCAGGCCTGACCGTGGGTCTCTGTCTCCTGAGATGGTCAGGAGCCTGTCCCCTCCATGACAAGGGGAACTACATTTCTTGGCAGGGTTCTAGGAGCTAGGCCCCAGCATCTGTGGACTTGGGGGCCGTGGCGGAAATAGGGGGGATGCTGGTTCATTCCCAGGCTGGTGGGGAAACTGAGGTAGGCCCAGAGATCCCCCAGAATCCCATCATACCTTGAGGAACTTGTAGAGCAGGAAAGTAAACCAATTGGTCAACATCTTCTCAGCCACCGACTCAGTCCTGGCACCAGTCACAGAGGGACCCAGCAGGGCAAGACAAAGACAGAGGCAGCTGGTCAGACCTCAGGGGCTGGGAGGGCAGGGGGATCTGCATGGCTCCTGCTGCTTAAGGCTTTCAGGCCAAATCTTAAGACCCTGAGGGATACCTGAGTTCCTTGGACTCCTAGACACACCATAATGATAAGACAAGCTTTGCCTACCAAGCGGGGAGATGACCTTCTGTGCGCGGGCTCCCGGGTGAGTTTCTGTGAGAACGCGTTAGGGCAGCCCTGTCCAATTGCCCAAGAGCACTTTCGGGGTGGATGAAATAGCCCAGTAGCACCTTGTGTTGTCCAGCGCGATAGCCGCCAGCCACCGATGCCCACTGAGCGCCTGCAATGCGGCGAGGAGCTGAGTTGTTTATTTACTTTAAATTAACTTAGAGTTAAATAGTCACATGTGGCTCATAGCTGCCACACTGGTGATAGCCTTAGAGAACTTTATAGGATAGGTGTGTTCCTTGGGGTAAGAAAAGAAAGGAAAAAAAAATCTGGGAGATACTCATTTGGCAAGGGATAGAAAAGAAGGTGGCAGGGTCAAGGAGAAAGGCCAGATAGACTAGACTGAGCCCATCCCCTAAGCTAAAGACTCCCAGAGTAGGTAGTAACATGGAGCTGGATACCCAGCTCATTCCAACAGATGCCCAAATTGTCCTATTTAAAAGGCTTCCACGCACTTTGGAACTTCTCCTGGGAACCTTTCTAGTGTTTTATTTGCAATGGCAGGGAGTTCATTCTTGAGTCTAATTTGCATCTTTCATGCTGCTACGCAAACCCATTTATTCTTTTACTTTGGAAGTGAAAACACGACAGCAGCATTACGAACCAAAGGACACTTTTGGTTGCAATGGCCTTCAAGTACACGAACAATTTGAATGGCAGCGTAGACAGAGGCAGAGGGTCTCGATTTCGTATAAGGCAAAGCCACGGTATATGGTTATTTCTGCACACGTGACCATGCAGATTTCAACGGTGTCGAGGATGAGGCATCCCACGGTGTTGAGAGGCGGACCCTGGACCCGGGCAGAGCCCATAGCAGGTGCCAGGAAATACTTGCTGTGTTGCATCAGGCAAGTTGCCGCTAAAGACTAGACCAGTGCTTTTCAAACTTCACTACACATTCAGATCTCCTAGGTTTCTCGCTAAAATGCTGATTCTGATCTAGTAGGTGTGGGGTGGCACCTGAGATTCTGCCTTTCCAACAACCTCCCGGGTGATGCTTCTTCTCCTGTTACCAGACAGCGGTGAGAGCTGCAGGGGCTAAAATTTCCCAACTTGAGATGGTGAGGTGGGTTCCCAGAGAGGCCCTGAGGTGTCTGTCCTGATTCAAGCTCTGACTTAGATAAGGTGAGGGGATGGAAAGCTGACCTCTGAAGAGTGCCCAAGAGAAAACCTCTGATAGAGAGGGTCAAATCAGGGGAGGGTTAGAGCAGAGGGAGGAGAATGCAAAGTGGATTCAGGGGCAGAAGAAAAACCACGGGGTGAGCAGAGGGGCCGTGGTTGAGTCAGAGGCACCAACATGATGGACAGGTTCTTCTAAGAGGGCATGGGGTGCACCCTGGCCTCTGGCCAAGTCAGTACCTGACCTTGGGGGGCTTGGCTGCTCCGGGGAGCCCTGCCCTGGTCTCCCTGAGGGCAGGAGGGCCAGGCCGGTGCGCTGGGCTGGGTCGGAC
Organism: Phocoena phocoena; assembly: GCF_963924675.1. Lineage (NCBI taxonomy): Eukaryota > Metazoa > Chordata > Mammalia > Artiodactyla > Phocoenidae > Phocoena > Phocoena phocoena. The sequence continues at coordinate 85,482,838 of NC_089227.1, forward strand.
ACCCCGGGGCCGCACCCCTACCTCCTGAGCAGCAGCTTGGGATGGTTCTTGCTCTCCAGGTTCTTGTCTATGAGGTCAGCCAGCAGCTGCTTCAGCACGTCAGTGGCGTACTCCAGCTTGCTCTGCAGCACCGTCATGATGAGCGAGGCCACGTTGCCGCGGTCACGCATGGAGAAGCTGCGCTGAGACTCCAGCGTGCGAATGAAGGACAGCAGGAACGCCTTGTTGTTGATGAGCTGAGCGAAGAGCTTCAGGCCTTTCTCCACGCGCTCCTGCCGGTAGCCTGGGACCTGCGGGGGAGACCCAGGGGTGCGCGAGTCTTAATTGTTGCCCGAGACGGGCGAGGCCCCAGGGACACCCCACCGGGTGGGCCGTGCGCACTGCTGACCCTCCCATCCTCCCATTCACCCACGACAGGACACCTGGCTGATGCCACCAAGTCCTTATCTAGATCCAGGCGCCACATTTGGTGTCTACCTAACGTCCATCACAGCCCACGAGGCAGGTCACTGTCTCTAGAGACAGAGAGAACGTCATCATTAGCATGGCGTTGACCAGGGGACCCCACGCCACTGGAGACACCATCACAGTCCCAGGTAGGGACTCCAGAAGGTCAAGGATGCTGTGAGTGACACCCTTGCTGGGGGATCACCAAACCTGGGCCTCTGGCTAGCCTAATGCTGACCTGTCTCTGGCCCTGGGGGTCCTGTTGACAGACCAGTGGGCTCAGAGTCAGGACTTCTGGGTTCCACGTGGGCTCTGACATCCCCACGCCACATAAGCTTGGACGAGTCCCTTTACTTCTCAGGGGGCCCAAGTTCATTCACCTAAAAAAGGGAAAGCTTAAGCCCAAGAGCCTCTGAGGCACTCCCTAACTCTAGCACCTGATGTTTTCCTAGGGATTCCTTTTGAGACCCTGCTCCACGCAGGGAAAGGGGGGGAAGAAGGTTTTATCTTCCTGCCTGCATCTTCTGTTCACTGGGAGGTCCGTGCAAGGGTGCAAGGGTGTACCATCCACTCAGCAACATGAGTCAGTGACTGAGCTGTGCATGGAGGATGCGTCTCTGAGATGCACGAGAATAGGTACAGCGGCACCATGCGTCACGCCCCAAATGGGAAACAACCAGAGGTCCAGCAACAATAGGAGGGTTCCAGGAACTGTGGTGCATTCACCCAATGAAATGCTGCACAGCAATAGGGATGAAGGACCCACTGCTACTCACAATAACAGGGATGAATCTTGCAAACATATTGAAAGAAAAAAGCCACGCTCAAAAGAGAGCATACTGGACAATACCATTTAAATCCAGATTTAAGAAAAACAATTAACATTCATCAATGGGGAAAAAAAAGGTTTTCTGGGGGCGGCTGTGACTGGAAAGGGGCACAGGGGGACTTTTGGAGGCTGGTAATGTTCTGCTTCTCGATCTGTGTGCTGGCTTAATGGCTGTGTTCACTCGGGGAAAATGCGCTGAGCTGTGTTCTGATAATTTGTGTATTGCTCTGTCTGTATACTTCCATTAAAACAAAAAGTTCACTTAAAAAATGAAGCACAGCCTCTGCCCTGGAGGGAAGGCCCTCTGAGAACATGGAGCAGGGCATCTGGTGGGAAGTGGCATGCTGGAGGAGGTGGGACATCCGAAGGAGGTGCCCTCGAAGCCTCATCTTGAGGGATGTGTCCCCCCTGGCGGCGGCAGGGAGAGTAGATGCACCAGGTCCTTGGGAAGGAGTGTCCCGTACGGAGCAGTAAAGAACACAGTTTCAGAGTCCGCTGAGCTTACATTAACTTCATCACAGTCATTTATGAGTTGCAGGACCCTTAGGAGACTCAGTTCCTTTATCAACAACATGAAGGTACTGCAGTTAATATGTATACAGACCTTACTCTATGCCAAGCACAGTTCCACATGCTTTAGAAATACTGACCCATGTAATCCACCCAACAGCCTACGAGGTAGGTGCCATTATTACCCCAGGGTCCCACGACGATAAGGAACTTTCCCCAGACCCCAAGACAGAGAAGTGTCAGACCGGGCCATGAACTGGGCAGCTGGCGCCGTGCCCTGCCCCCTCTTGGGACTCCTGGGAGCAGGAACGAGATGCGTGAAAAGCCTCAGCACCTTCACAGTCCAGCTACGGAATGGCGGCAACTTCATCCTGCTTCACTCTGAAGACTTTAAACTGCGGAGGCCAACAGTCTCAAGGCCCCTTCAGTGCGGGGACCCCTGAACTCTTCAGAGAGACACTCACATTGAACCCCCGTTGCCTGGCATCAGCAGCTCCCACAGGTCAGGAACATGCATGTTTCCAAAACAGGTCCGCTTGCATTTCCTTTGCCGCTGTGCTGGTACACAGCTGTGCTGGTACACGGAAGGCTGGTACCTCTCCAGGCAGTTCTCAGGAGAGAGCAGAGCTCACCAGAGCCAGGGTGGTGCCGGCCAGGCCACCGGCGGCTCCGCCAGGCTCTCAGCACAGCCCCGTCTGGCGACCCTCTGGTTCCCCGAGGTCTCCAGCCTTGGCTTGCCTCCTGCCTGGCCCCCCTAGTCCCCCACTCCACGGCGGCTCTTGAGGGAAGAGCAGGGAGACACGGCCACCTCACTGTGCCACTGCGTGGGGCCTCAATCTGCCCAGATGTCTGTCTCCTACTGCCCAGCCCCCCACTCCAAGACAGCCCCTCCCACGCAGGCGTACCCGTTTTACCTCCCCTCTCCTCCAGACCTCTCAGAAGACATTTCTCTAATTTGTCCCGATAATAAGAGACAATGCCACTTCCTGGGCTCCCGCCATGGGCAAAGGACAGTCTTGGCACACTGTACACACTGGTCCAATGAAGCCTTCTCGTGACCCTCTTTCACCAGCCTCTCAGCGAAGCTACTGTGGCTTCCCAAGGCCAGCCAGCAGGATTGCCAAACCCCAGCTTGCCTGGTTCCTGAGCGCCCGTCCATCCTGCGCATCCTTGGCCTGTCTGGCCTACCCCTGGGCCTGGGAGGTGACTGAAGGCCAGCTCTGGGTCCCCCCTGCAGCGCCCCGTGCAGGGCCTCCTGGAGCTCAGGTGGCCGTCCGTCGAGGGCAGGGGAGCCAAGTGCAGGCTTGGCTTGTGGCGCCTGGAGTGGAGGAGGATGTGCTCTGGACTCCCTGACCTGGCTGCACGCTCCTTCTGGGCAGCAAGGCTCAGGGCCCTGGGAAGGAGGGTTTAGCGAAGCTACCTGCAGGGAAAGAACATCCCTGTAGCAGCATGGGGTTTGGAATCAGAGAGACTAACAGACTCGTACATGGAGGAAAGCCCTGTCACCTCCGGGCTCTACTGCCTCATCTATAAAATAAGAATATGAGTGCCTACGTCATAATGTTTCAAGAACATTAAATGAGATAACGTGTGTAAAGTGCTCAGTGCACACAGAGCGCGCTTAAACAGCAGAAGTTGTATTACCTGCCTCTCCTCCATTGGCTGTTTCCACTGATCCCTCTTGCCCCAGAGTTTCCAAGGTACCTAATGCATTGGCACAGTGTCTGGGTGTGGAAAGTAGGCATTTTCTCCCCCTTTCAGGAAGAGGGGATGGAGGGAAGTGCCTTGGTAGAGAGTATCTAGAACAGTTCCCCTGTGTAACTTGCACCCCTACTCCCTAAGCAGACGGCACCCTGAAACAAGACTTTCTTTATTCACCAGACGATTCGATAATTTAGTTGAAGTCTGCGACTATAAAACTGGATAGTAAATTTTCACTGTAACCCAACAGGTTAGAGTGTAGGAGGCAATGATATAGGTGGAAAATGAGGTGTGTGGTTACTGTTTGCTCTCTGTCTTTGAAGGACTGGTGTGTGATCAGTGCCTGGGCAACCCCTCACCCAAATGCCTGGACTGTACCAGACGGTCACAGAAGAGAGGCCTGGTAGCCTAACCTCCAGGACAGCCTAGAGCCAGAGGACCCCATCTTCTTCACACGCACCTACCATGCCCATCCCAGTGCCTGAAAAGGTGCAAACCCTGCTTTAGATTAGTCAATGGCTTCCCTAGGAATGTTTCCAAACCCGGAAAACCAATAGAGAGAAACTATTCCAGTGGCAGGGAGAGGTTGGAAACACATAAGAAGAGAACCATCCACACAAGATCTCTGGATCTTACAAAGGAGGCTGGATCTCACATAGCCCCAAGCTAATGTGGAACAGTAAAAGTCGATTTCTGTCTGTAAGAAATTAATTAATGAGTTCAATGGAAATGAAAAAGTCTTCTATTCTAGGTATATGCCCCAAAAGATGGAAGCAGGAGCTCAAACAGATATCTGTACGCCCATGTTCATAGCTGCATTGTCACACTAGCCAAAAGGTGGAAGCGGCCCAAGTATCCACAGACAGATGAATGGATAAATAAAATGTGGTCTCCACACACCATGGGCTATTATTCGGTCTTAAAAGGAAAGAAATTCTGTCACGTGGTACAACAAGGATGAACCTTGAAAACATTTTACTAAGTGAAGTAAACCAGTCACAAAGGTCCAAGTACTGTATGATTCCACCTATAGGAGGTACCCAGATTAGCCAAGTTCACAGACACAGAAAGTAGAATGGTGGTTGCCAGGGGCTGCAGGGGAGGGGGAGTGGGGAGTTACTGTTCGATGGGTACAGAGTTTCAGCTGGGGAAGATGGAGGAGTTCTGGAGATAGACTGTAGTGACGGACAGTGATGTGGGTGAACTGAAGGCCACTGAATTGTACACTTAAAAACGGCTGAAATGGTAAATTTTATGTTATGTATATTTCACCAGAACTTAAAAAAATCTGTGTGACCCGCTTGATTCAGAGCCCATGCCTGATGATTAGCCGTCTCGTGGTCTCCAACTCAGGGAAATCGGTGAAGCTGACTGTTAACTCCATCCTGAGCAGAAGGATGGGACGAGAAAGTCTCCCCTTGTGATAAAGGCAAGGACAAGAGAGAAGCCTCAGGTTTGAGGGGAAATGCTAACGTGCCAGATGAGGAATCAGGCCACGGTAGGACGTGCTGTGACTTGTAACGGGGCCCATGGGAACAGTCTCGGGCAGACGTGAGGAGTCCACCCAGGGAGCATCTGGGGAGTCATACAGGCTGGTCAGGTAATCATCAGAACCCAGCAGCCCCGATTCTCAGAGGCCTTCTTGGGCAGCCCTCCAAGGGCTGAGCTCATCCCACAGCCCCTGACCGTTGGGCGGGGCAGGGGAGTCAGGGACTCCTGGTGGTGCAGATCTGCACGTGCCCTGGTGAGTGTGTGTCCAGCCTGCGGGGTGGGTGGTGTCCCAGTGAAGTGAAGACACTGTGGGTCTCTGGACCGTACGGAACAAGGGCTCCTGAAGCTTTCTGGGCAGGGGTGGGAGTCTGCTGCGGTTCACTCTGCAGCCCCAGAAGTCTCCGGTGAGGGGTGCCTCAGATGCCTGGGAACAAGGCAGGCAGGGCCAGGGCAGCACACAGGGGAGGAGGGAGCTGGCTCCGAGCAGCGCTCTGAGGGCGCCCAGCTCGCTGGGCAGGGCTCCTGGGCTGTGCACCTTGCTGAGGACTAAGCCTAGGAGCTGGGCAGCAGTTTCTCTCAGAAAACTAGCCCTGGAGGAAAGGCCCGGGGAAGTGCCGCTGGGTGGGGATGCCACCAGCTTTCAGCACGGGGCCTGGTACAGTTCAGAAAGGCAATGAGAGGGAGTCATTAGGATGCTGGTCTCGGGCAAAGAGGGCTGCTAGAGACAGTGAGGCAGGTCGTGCACTGCACGCGTCCAGGAAGTGCCGCATATGGTCGGTGCCGTCTGGAGCGGTGCCGTGTTCAACCTGCACCCTCCCACAGCATCCTGTGGGGGGATGAGCCCTGGAGCTCCCCTCCGCTGCCCTGGGCAGCCCTTGCGAGTGCACTGCCCTTGGGTGTGTGCTACATCAGTGCCAAGTCAGGCCTGAGAATCTAAACGTCTATGGAGATGCAAGGGCAGGTGGGAAAGCCATTAAGATAAACGGGATCAAATGAGAAACAAGACCATACGATAGGACGTGGCATGATTTACAATATGGGCCATAGGACTGGTTGGGAAAGCAGTGTGGAATGTGTGTATGTCCATCAAGAAAACACTTTGTGTGGGAGAAGGCTGTCTCCCAGCCCGCTCCAAAGTATTCGGGCTGCCCTACAGGGATGCCAGCTTGGAAATGGTCTCAGAAAATCTGATTTAAAAGTTAAATGCTTATGGACATATAGACACTACCAAATGTAAAACAGACAGCTAGTGGGAAGCAGCTGCATAGCACAGGGAGATCAGCTCGGTGCTTTGTGACTGCCTGGAGGGGTGGGATAGGGAGGGTGGGAGGGAGATGCAAGAGGGAGGAGATATGGGGATATATGTGTACATATAGCTGATTTACTTTGTTATAGAGCAGAAACTAACACAACACTGTAAAGCAATTATACTCCAATAAAGATGTTTTTTAAAAAAAGGTTAAATGCTTAAAGCAAATCTACTTGGAATTTTGAGCTAATGAAAAAGAGAAAATAACTTTACATACTCATCCTAGTTGAATTCTTATTTTGAGGGGTGTGGGGACGTTCAAACACAACTTGCCTTCCTAGGACTGCCATTTCCACCCTAATTCAGGCGACACACAGACATTCATTTATTCACATCATTCAACACTTCCCGCGTGCCTACTATGTGCCAAGCACTCTGCTGGAAGCCAGAATTACAAGGATAAATGAGGTATGCACAGTCTACACAAAAATCACACACACACACACACACACTCTTCATTCCACAATCAAGTTGGAGAAATGTGGGGGGGGGGCCCAAGGGCCCTGGGGACTTGCTGCATTTCCTGCAGAGGGACACAGCCTCTACGTCCCCTTGGAGAACCCATGCAGACATTCCCAGGGGGTCAGTACCTACTTAACTGTGCCACTCCGGAGTGACAGGTCTGTTTCTATGTTACGGACAATATAAATATGGAATCAGTCTTATTTTCTGTGGTGTTTTGGCCAAAGATTTTTGATCCATCCAAATAAGTCTCCAGAGCCGTAGGGCATGACACGGACACAGCCCCTCAGAAGTCACGTGCACAGGCTTGCCCTTAGGAATATAGACTCTGGAGTCTCCCTGCTGGACTAGATCCCTGCCCCGCTCCCTCCCAGTTGTGTGGCCTTAGTGTTTTCACCTGTGAAATGGGTGTACCTGCTTCGGAGGGCTCTTGGGAGGTTAAATCGATGCACATGTGTAAAGTACTGAAAACTGGCCCAGGATGTTAGTCAACAGTCAACTCAGGGTAATTATTCCTTATGATGATCGTTGTGCCTCGGTTTCCTCATTTTTATTTCTCACATTTCTCTGGTATTTATAAGTCATTCCAAATCCCTTTCAGAACAAAGCATAATACAAATATATGCTTAAGCCAGACACTATGCTAGACACTAAGTGGGATAAAATGTTCACAAGATGAGGTCCCTGCTGGTACAAAGGCAGTGATGTTCTTATCATTCACATTCCCACCTTCGTCCTGAGTGCAGCCCTTATCTTTCCCACATTTATTTACTGAGCACCAACTAAGCGGTGAAATCCCTTATATCGTGGTTTCTTAAACAAGGGTCCGTGAACTTCCTACATCGTTTGCCAGATTTCCCGTTTCTGTGTCTATGGACAGTTTTTCTGAGGAGAGGGTCTTCAGCTTCCATCCAATTCTCAAGGGATTTATGACCCCCTAAGACCCAAAGCCCTACTCCCACCTCTGCTCTGAGTTCCCTTTCCTCCCAAAGGACGGGCTGGCAGCAACGGCGGGGCAAGCTGGCACCACCCCTTGGGCAAGGCCCACCCCTCGTCCCCTCCCTGGCCTCAGCTGACCCTCCTCTGAATGAGGTGGCTGGACTTGGTCACCATTGTGTCTCTCTGCACTAACACCACAACGGGAAAGGACTTGGCCACAGAACTGCTTCTCACCTCGAGGTCCCGGAGGACAGGGTGGTCTTCAATTCCCGGGAACAACACTCGCATAGTGTAGGTTCTGTAGTCCAGGAAGGGAATCCCAGCTCCGTCCAGGTCACTGGTCAACTCGTGGATGTCCGTCTGCAGCTCGGCAAAGGCTGGCACAAAGACAAGCCCGTGAGACTGCTGGATGGGGCCCAAGAGCTACGCCGCCTCGGAACACTCAGAACCCTCTCCCAGGCCCCCGGAGACCCGCACAGTGAACCCGAGTAGCGCAGGAATGAGGAGGAGGGGGATGTTTTACGTAGCTGAGGTGAACGATGTAGGTATGGGAGAAAGATGCAGCACAAGGAAGCTTGTCTTGGGCCAAATCCCTTCCAAAACATGAATGTGGGGCAGGCTGTCCACAGATCTGAGCTGCTGCTGGGGCCAGGAGGGCCTCCCCCTCTGAAGATGAGGGCTTTGGCTTGCAAAATATGCTGGGGATTAGGGGTGATATCGAAGGACAGAGGGAGTGAAGGAGGCGGTTCCAGTGATGGAGAGTCTGTTTCAGATTCTGTGTTTTACAGTGGGTTTCCTTATAGGAGTTAAGAACTGTTTCTTCTGAAGTCCCAGTTCTTGGCCATGCAGCTTACTGGAGCCATCAAACCACCAAATGGGGCCAGATGAGGGCTCTTGCCCCACTGATATATCCCTTCTGGATAAATATGCAGGGTGTCTCTTTGTCCTTCCTTTCTCAAGGTCATGCTACTCAATGGTGAATTATGATCTGCATATAGGTACCGCTGTCTGCGGAGACAGCCCAGGCCTCCGGCATGGTCACGAAGCTGCAAGACCACCCCCCGGCCCCCGAGAAAGCTCCACACACGGACCCACTGTTACACAGCCGTGTGACCACTCTCTGTCCTGGGTACAGCCGTCCACCCTGGGAGGTTGTCAGAGGTAATGTGCTCAGCCCCTCCTTCTCCCATTTTTTCCCTTAGCACACGCAAACGCACATGTACACACATGCATGCAAGCACACGCACGCACACGCACACACACACACAAGATGGGTTAATACATGCCTGCAGAGAACAGCCAGTGGATATCGACTAAACAATACTTCTTTCTATTTACATAGACAAGAATAAGGAAAAACTACTTTGTGGGCTCAGAAGGAATTCACAAGCCCAGTGTAGCTCCAAGGCCCTCGAAAAGCCAGCCCGGCACCCAGTGGTCTCTGCTGACGACGTGCCCACAACGCGGCCGCCCAGCTGCTGCCGGCAGGACCTCACCACACCCTGCGGTGCTGACCTCCTGCTTGGGGACACTGGGTCTCCGGGCCGTGAGGATACCAGTAGCTCTGGTTTGACAACGGGGATGGCGCCGGGACCCCTAGAGAGGCTGCTGCAGACCCCTCCTGTGCTGCTCTCTTTCTGCATCTCTGCTCACACTGACGTGGGGGGACCTCGTCAAGAAAAGTGACTCCGAAGGTAGAGTAACCCTAACACATCTGAGTGGAACCTACACCAATACGTGTGAAAGGGGAGTCAGTGAGCCTTTCTGGCATGTACCGTCACCAAAAACCCTGATGAGAACTCATGTGGGCTGAGTGAGAAACACACGTGTGTGTGTTTGTGGGAATGCGTGCATGGGCATGAGTGTGAGGGCATGAGTGACCGCCTGAGTGGGCGTCAGTGAGTGTCCGTGTGCACGCATGTGTGTGTGTTTATATATCCAAAGGTCAGGCCTTGAGCGGGGGCCAGGCTGGGCCTCTTCGGAGTCTGTATGTGGCTGACGGCCTGACTCACCGTCAAGGCTTCGGGAAGTCGCCTTCCCTGGACCCAGGATGCCCTTTCAGCGTTCAAGAGCCAGCTCGGGGCGCCTCTGGAAAACACTTTCAAGGCGAATCCTACGTGTCCTTTGCTCTATCATCTCTCTTCCCACCCATGTGAGACAGCCTCTCCCGAGCTAGAAGCCAAGGCCCTCCCCTGGTGTCCCCGAGTCAGGACTCCCTTTGTGACTGCTAATTCCTCCTTCTCTGGAACGTTCCAAGAGGAACCTGGCTTCACACTGCCCCTGCTGCCCCCTCCCAGTTGGGGTGCTCAGCTGGTGGGGAGGAAAAGGAGGGAGCTAGCTTTTTACAGGTCTGCAGCTTTCCTTCAAGTCTCTGAGCATCTCCGACATTCAAGGCCTCACGCCTAGCACATAAAAGAGATTCTAATCACTACACCTAATTAGAGGGAAGAGTACATTGCAGAGAAAAAAATTAAGCAGCGTAAATATAGTAAAAGGCAGTAATTAACAGTCCCACAAGGCGGATGCTGTGTTGACAGCTGAGGATGTGGAGAGAGGATGGAAGGGACCCGCTTCCCCATTAGAGAGCCACGGCCTCCCTGGTGGGAACGCCAGAGCCCCAGGTACAGGCTGATTACTCCGCGTATAAATCTACACGAAGAATCAGCTCAGACCCTCCCAGGGTGACTCACGAATGATCTCCTGGGGGTGACAAGAGTCTGACTTCTACACTTCCTTCTTGGATTTAGTGCGGCTGATTTCACTTCATGGTGGTGTTGGTAATTTTTTAAAATACAAGCTGTAAAACGCTCTTTCCTCTAAGTCTCAGATCAGCCCTCCAGCCTCACCTTCTGAAAGAAGAGAGCTGAAGACTGCTTGAGTGCGTCATGGCAGGGCACCTCCGGGTCTCCCCCAGAGGAGAGGGCAAAACTCACCCGGCCGGGATCCTGGGCTGGACACGACTCTAGTGGGGTCTGAAATGATTCCGGCCTGACTTGAGGCAGAGATTCTGGAGGCGGGAGACCCAGGCCCAGCGCCGCCCGCCGCCCGCCGCTGCGGGTGTGTGAGATGCACGCGCTCGCACGCACGTGCACGCACTCGCACGCACTCCCAGCACGTGCACGCACTCGCGCCCCGCCCCCTGCCACTCCGGACCTTCCTTGCACTCCAGGGCCACGCGGGACTCCAGGTTGTCCATCTGCATCTGCAACCGCTTCAGCGTGAGGTCGCTCTCCCGGGACTTGCGTTTGTAGGCGATGAGAACGGCCACGATGAAGATGATAAGGAGGCCGCCGGCCACGGCGATGCTAACGATGGCGGGCAGGCTGAGCGGGCTATCCGGGGCAATGTTCACCATCCCCGGGGAGTACTCCATGCCACCGACTCGGGCCTGGGGGGACACGCGGGGGGGAGACGGAGCTGGGTGTGGGCACAGAACATCCTAGGCAAGGGTCCCAAGCCACCCGTGAGCTGGTGACCAGGGTTGCGTGAGGGAAATGGCTCCAGGGAGGAGAGTCATTGCTGGCTGTAAAAGCAGACAAGGGCACCTGGGGTGGAGGGAGCGGGGGTGAACAGCTCAGCGCAGGCCACCCCCACAACTGGGAAAACCACACATTATATTATTCGGGAGTGAACTCGGTTGTCTTCATGAGGAAACAGCACTCAGCTGGGATCTAAAGAAGCCTACGTGCCATCGAAGTCTGGATCCCCGAAGACTCATCCCATTGTGAGGACAGATGACAAAGGCACAGGACGTGATATTACGTCCTGCCTGGGTCAACGATGGTCCTCTCCTGGAAGGGTCCCTTGCCTCTAACAGGTGACACAGCACATCACTGAATGCTGTTTCGCGTTGCCCTTACTGTAGCACCAGCCAGTATGGAAAGAATGACAATACGGAAGAAAGAAGTCTGAAGTGGAAAGAGGAGAAGGAACTGGGAGTGTGGGAGAGCCAGGAGGAAAGTTCAAGAAGGCCAGAATCCCCTCCCAGAAAGCCCTGGTGGCCCAGGATGGAGCTGGACCGCTCACCCCACCGCATCCTTAGTGCCTGCCCATCCAGGGTGGAGTCCCGCCAGCCTCACCATCACTTTGTGCCGGCCTATGAGGTTGGGGGACTCGCAGAGCAGCTGCACATCCGACACTGTGACGGTGCACGGCTTCTCCCCGACCAGCACGGTGTAGTTCAGCTTTACATTGCCCCCAGCCACGGGCGGGATCAGGTTCTTGCCCTGCATGGACAGGAAAGCCCAAGTTCCCACCCCAGAGTCAGGAGCACAGCTACTGGCTGGCTGACATGTCCTCCCACCTGGAGGTCCCATCCTTCTGGGGAGCTGGTGGAGAGGCCACCTTCCCTAATAAGTCCAAAAAATTCACAACACCTATACTACTATTCCCCCTTCCTCAGTGGGAAATCAATAATCAAGGCACTCTTTTCAGCTTGTCCCAAAGGCAGCTTCAGAATCCTTCTCAACACAGAGCTGTCATCAGTCACTACCAGTTGCTTCAAATTGTCACATGAGTTAAAATTAATTTTCTATCCATGCTCCAAAGAAGCCCTATAAGGTGGTTTGCAAAGGGCTGCACAGGAGGAAGCAGTATGAGCCTTTGACCTCCCAAGTCCTGGACTCACAGGGCCCAAAGCTGGGAGTCAGATGGCCAGGGTGGATCCAGCTGCCCTGACCAGGTTTCTGTGGCCCCTAAAGAGAGTGAAGCTCTCAATACAAACTCAAAGAGCACATTTACCATAGTCTGGGCTATAACACAACCTCTGCTAGCTAATGACACCTGCCACAAGATCTGGCAGAAGCCCATGACTTGCGGCCTCCTCCTGTGACTTGGAAAGCCTCCCCTTGCATACAGCAGCCTCCTTCCTCCCATCTCACTCTACCTTTAGGATGATGGGTGTGCCAGGCTTGAGCTCCAGGATTCCTGAGGGACCGAAGGCCTCAAACACAGGATTGGGATAGTAGGTGAAGTTGGTCTTGTTGAGGATTAGCAGGGACTGGACGTTGTCCAGGATGAAGCCAAACTCCTCGGGCCTCTCCGTCAGGTCAGACTGGTGGTCAGGCCCCAGAGCGAGGGCGGGAGCCTGGCAGGTCATCTCAGTAGCATTCAGAACCTCACAGAGCTGGGGTGGAGCCGGAGAGGGAGGGCTATGTGGCGTGTCTCCGCACACCTGCAGCCCCAGACACCCGCCGGCTCTCCCTCAGTGCCGTCGTACAGCGTGGTGTTGACACGGGACGGTCATGGGTGGATCCCCACAGCTCCAGTGGAGTCAGGACCACACAACCTGGGCACTCAAGGACAAGCTCTGCAGCTGACACCTACCTCTGCCCTGACCATGGCAGGCACTAGGGTATCTCTAAGCTAAGGAATGGCACTGGGGGTCAGAGGATGGAAGAATAAAGGTCTTCCATCCCTTATTAAGAATAAGAAGCCCCAGAAACCCCGAAGAGGTTGCTCCTGCATGCCTGTACCCCAGAGTGTAGAAATGGCCTCATGTCTGCTCCCCCATCCCGCCATCCCAGTGTCCGGGGCGTCACACGCGACGGGTCGTTGGTGTCTGGGGTAAGCCTGCCTGAGCCCTCGGAGAGCCCACACCCTTCAGGGCGGCCACGCGCCGAGTGCACAGCCCCCCCGTGAGCCCCACCAGTCCCGGACTCACATTGATGTGCTCCTTCCCTCCGTGCTTGGCACGGATCTGGGGGTTCTGTATGAGGTCCAGGTGAGTCCCCCTCACGGCGATGGGTGTGTTCCCACTGGTGGGGAAGAAAGAAGGAGGCGTGTAAACACAGGGACAGGAATAGCAACAGCGCCTGATGACGATGACGACGATGATGATCTATCAGGCTGCACCCCAGCGCGGAAGACGATGATAACCGGCGGGCAGGGTAACATTCACGGGGACAAGATGACAAGCTGACCGCATAATAATGACGAGCCCTCAGCAGCCGAGGGGAAGTCAGTGATGACCAGATGTCCGCGGCCATCCTGCACTGAGCTCGTTTGGAGCGGGGACACTGCACGGAGGCTGGGCCTGTAGCACGGCCCTCTTGGCCCCCCGAGGCCTCCTGACCTGAGCCAGCTGCTTCTCTGCAGTCTCCCAGCGTCTCTTTCCCTGTCCTCCCCAGTCTCAGGGAATTTTCTTCACCCTGGCCTTGGCCTAAGGGACGCCTCGCTCCAGACGACCCTCCACCAGACCCTCCAAAGTCTGAGCACAGCCTCCTCCCCCAGGACAACCATACCACACATTTCCACCTTAGAGGCTTCAGTCGGCTGGGACATGGGAAAGGCCAAGGCCCAGCCACTCAGGAAACCTCCTGTAAGAACGCAAATCTGAAATGCTCCAGGGCTCTCGCACCATGGGGAGTCAGCCAAAGGACTGCTAACGCCCAGCGATTAGGAGACGTCTTTGGGTAGCTTTTCAATGGAAACCTGGACGCCACTGTCCTATCTTCAGGGCCACTGAGAAGCTGGCATGGGATGGAGGCTAGCTTCCTTGGGGGCTACTCAAAGGAACGTGATGAATTATGTTATCTGCAATCGGGGAGTATCATCGAGAAGAATCTATTTAAAACAGGTAAGTGGTTATAAGCTTGTGGGTAAAGAGTCCTTGACAGCCCCATTCATCTCTACCCCTCCATTCATCTGCCCCCCTTTGAACGCCATTCCTGCCCTCCCTTCCTCTCGCCCTCCACCGGTCCCCACTGAAGCAAGTCCCCACCCCACGTATGCACATGTAGGAAGATTTCCTCGAAACCCAGAGAGTCTCTCGGCCCTGGCAGTGCTGGCGAATGAGCTTCTGGTGTCCAGCCAGCTCCCGATCTATTCGGTCATCAATTCGACACACGTGTATCGAACGCCCCCATCACCCATCGCCACTCATCAGTAACCCAGGCTGTTGCGAGCAGTGTAAAGCCACGTGTTCTGCAAAGCCCCACCCCATCCCAGACTCCGTTAACTGCAGTGAAACCGCTGGAGCCCCGGCCCCTTCAGAACGCACCTCCAGCCTCCCTCTTGATGTGAGAGTGACTGGGGGTGACTGCCGAGTGCCAGGAGGGACAACACCTCTATTTCTGCGCCAGTGACACGAGGAAGAACTGAATTAAACCAGGCTGTGAACGCCTTCAGGAGCCCCAGAGTTTGCCTAAGCACAGGGGGCTGTGCCAACTTCCTGGACTCACCAGGCCCTGGGGGCAAATCCTGGACTAGCTTTTACAGGCTCTCTGTCCCTCTCTGTCTTATATGTATCTGCTTTCATGTCACGGCTAAAGCTTATAAGGCTTGGGCCTTAGAGACTAACTGCTGAGGACAACCAAGCTGCATCTCCCAAAGGCTGCCTTTTGGTGTTTGGGTGTAAGACCCGGTGGCAAACTCTTTCTGTAAAGGGCCAGGCAGTAAATATTTTAGGCTCACTGGGGCCATGTGGTCTGTCGCAGTTACTCAGCTCTGCTGCGGTGGTGAGAAAGCAGTAGAGACAAAACGTATTTGGATGAGCATGGCCGTGTTCCAATAAAACTTTATTTACGAAAGCAGACGGACAGCCAGCTTTGGCCCCCCAGCTGGAGTTTGCTGACCCTGGTTTACAAGATTGTTCTCTGGACTGGACTCGTCATTGACCCCCCATCTTCTCCTGACCCCAGACATCCTCCAGAGCCGAAGCAGACGGTGGGGAGGGCTGAGGACGGGGGATGTGGGTAGAGGGGCTGAGGAGGGAGGGGAGACGAGCCAGCACCGCTCTGGGTGTTTGTACCTCACGTAATCCTCTCAGTGTCCCGTGAGGGAGCTGACTGGTGAGAAACCCTGGATCCGGGGAGGTTAACTAATTTAAGGTCACTTGCCTGCTAGGCAGTGGAGCTGGGCTGCAGCCACTCCTTCTGAGCCCAAGTCCACTCCCCCCGAGGCCCCTGATACAGCCATTTCCCCAACATCAACAGGGGCCTGGCCACCAGGATGCCCTCTGCAGCACCTTCTGGCCTCCTAGTGTGCCCAGCAATCCTCAAATCGGCCCCCAGGGCCGGGTCCTGCTCAGAGTGCTTTCGGTGGAAGGAGGCAGCCCCGCCAGGAAGGTCTGACCTGGGGGGTGCTCTGAACCACCACCCCCAGTTCATCAGTCCCCACAGCAGGACTGGGCCCCAGAACTCCCCTGGCTTTGGAGGGTCGAGGAGGGAAGCCCAAGGTCAGGGCAGGCCCTACCTGATGATGCTCCACTCGGGCTCTATCCGCACGATGGTAGGATCCTCCACGTACTGGAAGAACAGGTCCTGGTGGATCCTGGCCCTGTCCACCTGCACCATCACCTTCATTTCCAGCACCTCATCTGAGGACGTGGTGTTGCACACGATGTAGGACGGAGAGCGTCTGCGGGAGGGAGATGGGGAGCTGGGCTCCTGGGTGGTGTTGGGCGGGACACTGTGGTCCTGGGTCGGGGCCCTCCCGTGCCCCTCCCTGTTCATCAGGCCCGTCAGAGGCAGTGGGGGAGCAGCGCCCCGACACAAAGCCCTGAGAACTACTGACAAAGACTCTCTCCTTGACCAGACTGTAGACGGGCTCCTCTGAGCCCCCTTTTTGACTAGGCTTCTTCCTGAGGCCCTGTCTTTGATTTGCTGACCCCCATTTTTACCAAGAATCCTGCTAACTTAGTTTGGCAAGAAACCCACCCCCCCATATCTGAGTACCCTTGATATCTGATCAAATTCCGTCTCCTTAACCCTTGATGTCTGGTCACCCTGACTGCCTTCAGCAAGAGTCCTGTTAAGTCGGTTTAGCAAGAATCCCCCTAACCTCGTTTCCTCTTAGTAATTTTCCATCCACTGCCTCCCTTGCTCTGCCCCTTGGCTATAAATCCCCAGCTGTCTGCCGTATCTGGAGTCAAGCCCACTCTCTTTCTCCATTGCGACAGTCCTGACACCTATTGCAATAGTCCTGAGCAAGCTCTTCTTTACCATTTTAACAAGTGTCAGAGCCATTTTTTTCTTGAACGCTCAGGCAAGGCCTGGCCTGGCCTCACTTCAGATCTGTCGCAGCCCTCAGCATAGCTCTCTCCCAGGAAAATCTCTCTCTGCAGAACCTCATGCCAGCGGCGCAGGGAATGTCCCCAACCACACCTCTTCTAGTCCTGCCTCCCTCCCAACCCTCACCCCCGCCCCAGGTTCCTGGCTCATGGACGGTGTGCTCTCCTGGGACTGGATGGTGGAACCAGGGAAGGGAAAGTCGGCTGCCCCTGGAGGTTCAACCTCAGCCAGCTCTCGGCAGTCCCGGCTGGCTCTGCAGCAGCTGGCCAGGAGCTAACCCAGGGGGAAGGGGCCCTAGATTCCAAACTGTGTCCCGTGGAACCCTAGGGTCCTGCACAGTGGGTGGTATGCGGGCACCAAGGCTAAACGGTGGGCAACGGCATGATGGGCCGTTCCAAGGAAGGGGTGCCTGGCAGGTCCCCGGGCTAAGCCACAGCCAAGTATGCCCAGAAAGTCCTCTCCCAAAGCGAACGGCCACTTCCTCAGGGAGGAGCAGGCACCTCCAGAAGGTTAGCCGGAAGTCTGCTGCCTGTCAGCCCCGCCCACCGTCTGAGCTGCGAACCCTGGAGCCTGCCCTGAGGTGAGTTACCTGTGGAAGAGGCAGGGCTGCTTCCCAAACATCACCACCACGTTGCTGCCTGCGTTCAGGTTGGTGCCCGTGATGGTCACCTGTGTGCCTCCGGACATGGGCCCCCGGCTGGGCTTCAGGTCTGAGAGAGTCAGCGTCTGTGCAGGAAAGGATCTGGCCTGAGGATGCTCCTGGGTAGGACTGAGGCAGCACCCCACTCCCGGATTCCACTCGCCTTCTGGAATCCTTAGTCATGGCGGCCTCCCAGAGAGCAGGCTCAGTTTACCCAGGCCTGTGGGGACTGGCGAGCATGTACACCTCTACACTAATAACAGTCATAATAATATTAGCTACTACGTAGTGACCTTTTAAGTGACAGGCTTTATATTTTATGTGTATCTATAGTGAGATAGACATTTTTTAAAAATCACCCATTCTATTCTACAAGGTAGGCATTATTACCCATCTTAAAGACAAGATTCAGAGATGTTAAGTAAAGTTTCCAAGGTCACAGAGCAAAGAAGCGGCCTGAGAACTGACTCCAGAGCTGGAGTTCTCCACCACCTCTCCAGTTTCCAGCGAGGGTCGCTTTCAGGAAGGTAAGCTGCCCCTTCCACAGGCCTCTCCAGAGAGCTGCCCAAAGCACCCAGCGGCCAGAGCAATGAGATGTGTGAGCCCCAGGGAAACCCAGGAGGAGAAGCAAAGAAGGGTCAGTGGATTGAGGGAAGAGTCAGATTGGGGATGGGGGTGGGGATGGGGGAGGATCTGTGAGCTGAGGATTTGGAGTCTCAGTTTGTTCTTTCATTAGCATTTTAATGGAAAAAACTTTCCTAAGTCCCAGGTGAGAAGCCTGTATCTGCATTTAAATGAAGATTTCTCTCTTCTCTTACTCCCTTAAAGAATTCTGCACCAAAAGTTGAACCCACTCAGCTCCTCGGAGCGGGCAGGCAACCTCCTCTCCGAGAGGCCTCGATTGATGGATAACACTAGGGGAGGAGAAGAGAAGCCCTAGCGAAGCCTGCAGCCCCAAGGCCTGGCACGTGTGCGCCCCGGTCCCCGCACAGGGCACACGTGTGGGGACACGCAGGGACCCACGGGAACACAGGCGGACCTCTGCGCCCGGCATCCGCTCAGCGCAGGCGCGCTCGCCGGGCCCACCCACCTGGTCCCTGCAGATCCCAAACCTGGAAGCCCCGTGACACCCACCAAGCCAAGCCGAGGAACGGCTTATGCTGGCTCTGGCTCAACCCGAGACCCGTGCTAGGGTGGGGGATGAGACTGCTGCAAGAGCCTTCCTTTCTCAGCTTTGCCTACACCGTGCTGTGTGACTCAGCACAAGTCACTTACCCTTTCTGATCTCAAAGAATCAAAAAGTGGTCCTCTCAGAGGTGCCTGACTGTTTTCTGGTTCTAACTTCCCGCAGATGGTGCCTCCGCCCCACTGTCTGTAAAGGGAGAGCTTTCAGACCTGGCTCCTGCTGACCCCCCCGGAGAGGAAAGGGAAAGTGAGGGAGTTACTTAAGGGGTAAGGGGCAACGTGGAAAGGAGGACAAGCTCCCTGGCAGCCTAGGGGTGAGGGTCCTGGAAGGGGTACAAGTGAGGAACCCTGATGGGTTTGCAGTGGCCCTCCTGTGTGGGGCTGGCTGGGTGCTGAGTTACTCTGGGGGTGGGGAGAGGATGATATGGAGACATGTTTTAAAGTTGGGAGAACCTATTCATTATTCAAGGTTTGCTTCATAACTATTTTCCAGCGGGTCTGCGTGGGAAATCAGATGTGGCGTTATCTGCCATCTCTTCCCTTGGCTCCCTCCCTGGATGGAGGCAAAGGGGGGAAAAGTGTTGCCTCTACAGAGATCTCCAGGGATAGAACTGGCAACAGCCCAAGAGTGCTGATCTGCGGTCTATGGGCCTTGGTGTCAGGGTTTTGGGTGAATAAACCCACACATCAGAGCCTGGCCCGATTTGTGGAGGGAAACTGAGGCAGACCCAAACCTCGGCACTGGGAGGGGCTCCCCAGCATCTCCAGGCCCTGAGAGGCACCCCTGAAAAGGGGCTCGCCAGGGGCTTCCATGGGGGTCCCAAGAGTGCCACCTGCCAGCTGCCCAGCAGGGTGGGAAGGCAGTGAAGGCTCGGAGATGTTGTGGGTGGGCGTGCGACAGAGGGGCATTCTGTCCTTCCTGCCTCCCTGGTATGACTTACGGGGGACCTCTGCCCCTCATTCCCACCCTGAACCCCTCGGAGCTCTGTTGTCGGCAGTGAGGGGCGGGGGTTGCTCAGTGACCAGGTCCTTAATGCAAACTGGGGTCTGGGAGGAGACTGGGGTCCGTGGCACCATTTCTCCCCCCGCAGCTCTTCCCAAGCGGGTGTGTATTGCCAGGATAGTGCCTCCAATAGAAAAGTGAGTACGAGTCTGAGTCCCAGGGACCCACTGGACCAATGCATTTTCGCCTTGTGGCAACAACTCGCACCTTCCCTGCTCTTCTGCTCCGATTTCCCCTCGTCCCCGTCAACCCCCTGCTCCCACTCCCTTCTGCTCCCGTCTCCTGGTGCCCCTCCATGTCACACCTCATGCCGGGAACAGCCTCCCGCTACCCGAGATCCATATGGAAAACTGTATGCTGCCTTAGGTCCTGCCTTTCCTTCTGGCTCCTTCCATGAAGCCTTCCCTTAATGCCTTACATCCAACCACATCCTGCTCCCAGGGTAGAAACACTCACGCAGGCAAGAACTTCCCTGAGAGCAGAAGGGGCTTTTGGTTGTCTACCACATATATGTGTCATATGAATTAAGCCCAAGAGCAGGTATCACAGAAGAAGGAGCAGCTGAAGAAGGAGACAGAGAAGGGAAGGGAGTCAGGCCACTCGAAGGCTTGAGGAAGGATTGGATAGGCAGGGCAGAACAGACCAAGGAACCTGGACAAGTCGAGAGGCAGAGGGCACCCTGGGCTCTTCTTGAGCTGGGGGCTGACATGATGAAAATGGTATCCCCCGGTGTGGCTGGACTAGAATGGGTTCATACCAACGGCAGGGATTTAAGGGGGCCACTGCAGTAGCAAAGGGAATGGGAAAAGTAAGAATCCCGGACATGGTGATAGAGGGATTGACATCAGGCATTAGGGGAAGCCGAGCCACAGGCCACCAAGATGGTGGGCCCGGTGACAGGCCACTGACAGAAATGGGCAAGGGAGGGGGACACGCTGTTTATGGGAGCTGACAGCTCGGGTGGGCCATGGGAGGTGATGGCAGGACATCCAGGGGGCGGTGGCCTTTGAATTAGTCACAAAGGTAAGAAGCCTGGCTGGAGACACAGCAGAGACAGCTGAGGCCCAAAGGAAACGTCAGCTTAATGAAGTAGCGGCCGTTCCTGCTAGCGTTCGCTTTGTCACCGCCAAGAGACCACAGGATAAAAACTGTTCCAGGTAACTGACTGGCCAAGGAAGTCCAGTGCTTGCTTTGGCCATGCAGCGGTGTCCTCCCTTTTACCACAGCTGCCAGGTAATTTCAGAGCCAGATTTCATGCCAAATTTTCGTATGCCACGCCACACCTCTCAACTGCTTGGGGAGTGCTGTCCGTGTCTCTACCCACCTCAGTCTCTCTCTCCCTCTCATCTCAACTCTGCTGGAATAACAACGTCTGTGTATATAAATATATATATGATATACTATATATATATATACATTTATGTAAATATATATACATTCATCACTAGTTGTCTTAAAGTATATTGGGTTTAACTTGGAAATTCCTTCAAACCCTTTCCGAAGAAGGTGGGAGTACAAATGCTAAACGAATAGGTAAAACTATACACATTCACTAAATCCATGACGTGTGTGTTCCTCTAAGTGAGCTCCTGTGTGGGTTTAGTGACAGCCATATTTATAAGGTTGGCTAGCTTTCAAAGAGTGGAGAGGGAGCACTGCAGAGGTCAGGACCCAGGCAGAGAGGGGCATCTGAGGCACATCCCTCCCAGGTTCACCGCCACCCACCCCCCTCGCCCAGTCACATCGTGTGCAAGTCCTTCATCTCCTCTGTCCTTCTGGACTGTGGGCCTCCTGGGGCAGGGGCTGCATGGGGTCTGAGTCATCACTGTCACACCTGCAAGCCAGGCCCATCAAGCTATATTATAAAATGCAACCAATTGAGCAAGTATTTATCAAATAACCTAGGGAGAGGTATTGTGCAAGGTGATACGTGGTTGTCAGTTAAAGGGAGGAAGAAGAAAGAGAAGGAAGGCAGATGAAAGAAGAGGGAGGAAGGAAGGAAGGAAGGAAGGAGAAAAATGGGCTTCTATGACATATTTCCGGGCATTTGACCCCCAGTCATAAAATCCATCATTTCAGGTTTCCAGCTTCCAAAAGCAGCTCAGGATCATGAGGAAATGATCTCATCACATCTGGCATTAACCCGAGAAGTTAACTGGACGGTAAAACAGTTTTGGCAATGATGTGATGTATGTAGCAGGGGATGTGCTCATGTCTCCAGCATCCCTGTCGTCACAAGGCAGGGAGGTTCCCAAGTCCCCCTGCTCACAGAACCCCTCACCAGGGCTGGTCCGGTACCCTTTTCAGGGGCCAGGGAGGGTCCAGGCTGGAGGGAATGTGAGGGCAGGGGTGAGATCTGCAAAGAGGCCTTGGGGTGGGGAGGGAAGTGTGGGGAAGGGTGTTGGGGCGAGAGGGAGTAAGATAGGCATAGGACGATGGTGAGTGAGGAAGGTGGGATGACTGGGGATAATGGGATGGAAGTGGTGGGGTGCCAGCACACAGGCAAAGGGCAGGGCACAGCAGTCATGGTGGCAGTCACAGAAATCGTAAAGGCAGTGACACTAGAGGTGATAAATCTATTTTATCTAATTTTCACAGTAATACTGTGGGATAGATGCTTAGTATTATCATCCCCATTTTACAAATGGAGACACTGAGGCACAGAAAATTAAACAACTAGCCCAAGTCCACCCAGTTAATAAGAGGCAGAGCCAGGGCTCAAATCCCAGGAGTCCCCATGCACAGCCCACACTCTCACCCACCGTGTCACGCTGACACTCGGCCAGAAGGGGACATTGGGGCCTGAGAGCCAAAGCAACTTCCCTGGAGCTGCAGCCCAGCCCAGCCCAGCCTAGCCAGGATGTGAATCCAGGTCTTCCCGACTTCCAAGGCTGTGCTCTCAAGCGCTGCAGGACGGGACTCCCACGACTTTGGCCTGGGTTTGCCCACAGAGGTCTAGAAGGGCTCAGCAATCATGGTAAAGAGGTCTGTGGCCTGTGCCTGGCCAGGCCGTTGGTGGCCGGGACTCACCATGAAGTAATAGAGCTGCGACGACCTGGCCATGAACTCGGGCCGACACACAGCCACACAGATCTCCACGAAGCCGGCGTGCTGGCTGGGCTTGGCCTCCCCCATCTCACACACGATCCTGCAGGGTGGAGAGGACAGACCCCCATGGGTCACAGGAGGGTCACAGGTCTCCCTGCCGTGACCCCTGGGCCCTACACCTACCCAGACCTCCTTCTCTGTAGTAAGATCTCAGGGGTGGGCAGGGAAGGAGGAGGTGAAATATACCTGATTCCTCCCTTCGGGGGCTCCTCCCTGGTTCTCAGGAAATGAGGAAATGTGACCTACAGGGGTCTCCTTAGAGGCTCTCAGTAAACTGTGACTTACCCAAGGGCACACAGCCATCAGACAGGGACCTCGGAGCTGGGACCTAAGGTTTGCAGGTCCTCGCCTAGGAGCTCTTTGCTCCCAAGGCATGGACTGCCCCAGGCAGTGCTTTCTGCTCCCAGCCCCAGCCAGGGGCCTGGCAGGGGAGGGGCTTTTCATGCGGGGGGGGGGGGGGGGGGGTGGGCGAGGGGAAAGGGTGGGAGAGAGTCATAAATTCTCCCCTTTAAAAAAATTTTTATTGTTTCACTTACAAAATTGGTTCATACCCTTTGAAAGCGAGACAGTATCAAAATGTGACAGTAAAATAAAGTGTGCCTTTCGTCACTAATCTCTCAAAACCTTGGTGTATAAATCCTTGCAGACCTTTCTCTAGACCTATGCAAATATATAATATATGTAATCTCCATTTTATAAATGAAGAACTGAGGCACGGAAAAGTTTGGCAACTTGCCCAAATATATAGATTTGCCCATATATCCACACGTGTGTATATATATTTATGTCTGATATTATGCACGCATATAAACATAAATGTGTATATATACACATGTACAATTATATACAAACATGCATATGTAAAGAAACATATACATGATCTTAAAAATAAAAGTGGAACTTAACCACCCATTATTTTTAACCCCTGCCTTTTTACTCAACGAAACAGCACGGACTTTCCCTCATGTCACAGTACACACGGCTCCGCTTTCTTCTTTTAACAGCTTCATGGTATTTCATAAGAGGCCTGTGTCATCATTTATTTAACCAGCCTCCTACTGTTATACATTTAACTTACCCTGATTTTTCTCCTACTCCAAATAACCCCGCAAAATGAACCAACCTACACACCTCCTTAAGCATCGCATATTTATTAAAATAGATTTCTGAGAAGGATTATTTGTGCTTTTTTTTTTTTTTTTTTTTGCGGTACGCGGGCCTCTCACTGTTGTGGCCTCTTCCATTTGCGGGGCACAGGCTCCAGACGCGCAGGCTCAGTGGCCATGGCTCACGGGCCCAGCCGCTCCGCGGCATGTGGGATCTTCCCCGACCGGGGCACGAACCCGCGTCCCCTGCATCGGCAGGGGGACTCTCAACCACTGCGCCACCAGGGAAGCCCTTGTGCTTTTAATGTTTGATAGTAGTGGGAAATAATGGTCCGGAAGGACTGTCCCAACCTTTACTTCCATCAACAGCAAGTGAGTGAGATTACTTCACTGTTTGTCCAACACTAGATATTATCAGTCCTTTAAAATTTTTTTGTATATAATAGGAAAAAAAAGATCTCAATTTCATTTTTATTCCCCTGATTACTGGTGAGGTTGCATGTATTGTATGTGTGTGTGTGTGTGTGTGTGTGCTTAAATCTTATACAGCCTTCCCTGTGACTTGTCTGATGCCCTCTCTTTATTTCGCTGATGGATTATCTTTTTGTAGGAGCTTCTGAATTAGGAGAATTAACTTTTCTCCATAATAAATATTGAAATTATTTTCTCTCAGTTGATCACTTGTTTTTCAACTTGGTTTATAAAGTCTTTTGCCACTTGAAAGTTTAAAACTATCTGTGTGGTTCAGTTGCTCATTTTTTACTTTATGGCTTCCGGGTTCTGGGTGAGAGTGTAGCAAAAATCTATGCTTTTCTGTTCAGATAACATAATTAATACATGTTCAGTTTTTTTAAAAGTACATAAAAGCACTCGCCATACCTACATTCCACTCCCACCCCAACTGCGTCACCCAGAAGTATCCATTGTCAACATATTGGTGTACATGTTTCCAGTCTTGCTTTCCTTTTACAAAATTAATTATAAACTCTGTATTCTGCTTGGTAAGCTGTGTTCCCACTTAATATACCTTGAGTATATGCCTGGTCATGATTCTTCTACATATCACATTTAATGGTTGTGTAGTTTACTGTCCTACGTATAGACAATAATTTATTAAATTAATTAATTCCCTAGTTTTAGATATACAAATTGCTTCCACATTTTCACTGTTACAAATAAGGCCAAAATAAGCATTCTTGCAAATAAATATTTGTGCCTTCTGTTTATTTAGGGAAAGTTCTAGAAGAATTATGCCCAGGCTAAAGATGTTTGACCTGCATTTCCAAACTGCCTTCCAGGAAGGTCGTCCCAATTTACCCTCCCGACATGAATGAATGAATGAGCTATTTCTTACGCGTCTCATCTGCACTGGGTGGGCATTACCTTTGAAAAACTGTTCCCCATTTCATTGGTTACTACTGATGTTAAACATTTTTTTAACATGACTTTAGTTCTGTCCTTCGAACTGCACACTCATGCTCTTTGCTAATTTCGTGATAGTTGCCTTTTACCTGTATCTTTTATCTAACCTCTTTAAATGTTAAGGAAAAGCATACTGTCACAGGCCACAACAATACTCAGTTTATCATTCATATTTTTACTTCGCACACAGGGTTTTTGGTGCACAAGTTTTGTCTTACATACTCAAATCTAATCTTTTCCTTTATAATTTTTTCTTTTGCAGTTATACCTGGAACACCTTCCCTTTCTTGAAATCAAATAAATTCTCACCTGCATTTTCTTCTAACCCTTTCACATTTTCATTTTTTTACCCTTAACTCTTTAATCCACCTGGAATTTACCTTGGTGTATAATGGGAAATAAGAATCTGATATGGTACTTTTACCAGGGGGTGAAACTGTACCACTTATTGAATGAGCTTTGCTTTCCTTGCTGATTTGAAATGTCATCTTTATCACATACTAAATTTTTATGTATCAAGATTCTTTTTCTGGTGTTCTATCTTATTAAGTATCACGATACTTAATCACGGGGCTTTATAATATTTTTTATATCCGGCTATACAAGTCCAGAGTAGGGCGTTTTAAAGTTCCCCAAATCACAATATATCCGTAGCAGCCTGCTTTGGTTTTATCCTAGGAAGGACAAAAAGTTGAAGGAGCCACAGAAAGGTCTTTGGGTAAGTAAGTGATGATGGACCAGCATGGGTCCTACCAAGCCTGGAGCCTTCAATCATCTTATCTACTATGAGTGTTTTGGGAAGAACCGGACGGAAATCAAGGAGGAATTGAGGATGGCAGGACTGATGGTTCCAGAATCACAAAATCTGGGTAAGACTCAACCAGCACAAGCATAAACGCACTCACCTACCTATGCACGTGGGGACAAGTGGCAAGGTTTCACTCTGGGAGGGGCAGCAAAGAGGGTGTAGAATATAGATTCTATTGCGCTGGTGAATATTTATTTCATGCTTGTGTTTGCTGGGCTGGAAAATTGTATTTACTTATTTACAAGGCAATACATGACTCACAAACCTTCCCTGCCACATAGGTTAGAGGTCAAGGTCACTCGTTGAATGGCCCTCTCCGTGGACCAGCAGACTTTGCTGGAGAAAAACAATCCAAGTCCCCACAGGCCTGAGAGTGGGTGCGAAGGTTCATTCTCAGCCTCCACAGAGGGGAGCATAGGATTAGCTTCTTCTGTAATCGGGAGAGGACAGGAGTGGGGAGTTAGGGACAGCGGAGGGAGCTAGGGCAAGGAGCTGAACTCACACTTCTGCAGCTTTTGATTTTGCTTTGTCTTGTTCCTACTCAACCTCACACCTCAAGGAGGTAATGATCAATTTCCCCTTTTCTCCCAGCCATCTCCCCTTCCCCTTTCTGGACTTCCCCCAATATGGCAGCTAGCTAGTTCGGGGGCTGGGGAGCTGTAGGAGTCCCCCACACCCTAGAACGTGAGGGACATTCTCCTTTTCTGTCCATAAGTTCTAAGACCATCTATTGTTGATTGGGGAAGGTAAGTCAACATCAACCGTCTATTTATATGGACTTCTCTTCCTTGCTCCTCCCATGTCTCGGACGGCCTCCACTTACTGTTCCGCAGGGATGTAGCCATCTACCAAAGGGCTGCACTCCACGCCGGCCACCTTGACATGGGAGGCGATGTCCCGGAATTCCAGGCCCAGGTTCTCCCCTCGGATGGTGACCTTGGTGCCCCCTTCCCGGGGGCCTGTCACTGGGATTATCTAGAAGGAGGAAGCACAGTAATCAGACACCAAGACAGCGCGATCCCCCCACTGCTGATGGGGCAAGGGAGAGGCTGCTGCCTCTTTCCTATCTCCATCCCATTCCCTGAGTTGAGTCCAAGTCCACGAGGGCACCCAGGTCTGGGACTGTCAACGGGCAGGAGCTTCTGGTAGAATAGTCTGTGCCTGTGTATGGTTTTAGGAGCAGGGTTCAAAGCCCCTTGCTCCTCTTCGCATTTCACAGAAGAAGAGAGAGAACGTGATCTGCAGTGTTACTGGGTAATTCACAGAAAATCGGGATTAAAGCCTTCCAGCATATGCTCGTGTTGGTTCCACTCTCAGTGAAAATGAACAAGCCCCCTATCGACCCACACAGCCCTCCACACGATGGCATCCACCCATCTTTCAAGAGCCTTGTCAAAAGTCGCTTCCCCATCACCAGATGTTCTCTCGGTTTCTCTCCACTGAGATTTCAGGACACTTTCTTTGTGCTCTTTTCACAGTAACGTTTGTGTCGGATTCCCCACCCTGCCGCCCCCCTAACCCCACCTCTTCAGATCCTGAGTCCCTGAGAGCAGGGATGGTGGTGCCTCCTTTCTCTGCGTGAACTTTCCAGTGATGGCACCATATTTTATTCCTTGAGTTGTAATTGTACTGAAAACCCCAACGATCCAAGCGTCTTCCTGGAGTTAGAAAAGCCTTCGTCACTGCCCCTCTGCCTTCATTGTTTGGCTTGGTTTGTTTGGGTTTAATTTAGACTTTAACCTCATACACTTGCCCAAAATGACTGGCTTTCCCTCCGAAGACATCACTGTTGATGCTAAAAACCCATGACTGGAATGTTAGGATTCAACCACCAAGGGCCTGCTTTGAGGTGGCGGCTCAAAGTTCACGTGATCTAATTATAACCTCCCACAGCAGTGACCTTAGTGGCAGAAGACATTCCATGCCAGCCTCTCCTGGCATTTGACAGACCAGAGAAGGGCCCATTTCCTGTTCCTGGTGTCTCTGAACATCAGCACCTGGATCTCGGCCAACGTCAATGGGATCACAATAGGAGAAGCCCAGGTAGGCTACCTCTTAATATTTCCTACTCTCTCCATCCCCCCAGGGTCACAAGTGGGCCGTTCCATCCTGGGGGGAGGGTGGAAGGTGGGGAAGGGAGTGACAGCTTTGCCGAGCCTTGTAGGCTATTCACCTACAAAGCTCAAGATACTTCCTGCTTCTCACATATGCAGGTGGGCACATCTGTGAGTGTGAGGGTTCATGAGTGTGTGGGTTTGCACACGCATGTTCCCACTGCAGTGGAAAAACAAATAGGTTCTTTGGAGACACAGGCTTGTCTCTGTGTGAGGGAGATAGACAGATAGAGGGGGGTGGGCAGCGGGAGTCCCTGTCCTTCCCAGACGCCTGCCCAACTAGTCCCCAAAGCGCCACTGGCACCTCTCAGCAGCATCTGCATGATATTTCCACCCTGGCTTGTTGTCCTGAAAAGGAAGCTTTATCTCTGGCCCAGTCCATGGTTCGCCAGGATCCCTGGAGGGCTGCTGCCAGTATGGAGCCAGTAAATAGCATCCGTCGCAGGGAGGTTTGTTTAATTTGCCATCTCCTCCCTGTGATGTTTTTGGTCTCAGGCCAAGAAGAAAGCCAGTCCCACCGTTTTCACCAGACACACCATTAGCAGTCCTGAGAGGCAGCCCCCTGGGGGATGGCTTCTTGCTACGGGGCTCTGAGGGTGGGGGCTGGCAGGAAAGGAGGGGGGCCCTCGTTCAGATGTGGCGCCAGAGGCATCCACCTGCTCTCCTTCTCTAGATAATTCTGTAGTTAAAACACATAAGTATCTTTCCCCAGTCTGAGAATCACTGTTGAGATTCCTACCCATGCAGGAGACTGAAGTCGGGGCTGAATGAAGCTCTCGGCACCTGGAAAACCAGGAACGTGGAGGGTGAAGGTGCCAAAGCGGGGGGCACATCTAGAGGGCCACGCCCGAGAGGCTGCTTTGCCGGAGGAAGCTGCTTACTCACGAGTCAAGCTCCTTCCTGTTTGTACACGTCCCCGGTGCGCATGCAGCATTTGTGAGGGAGGGTCGAGGGAATGTATGGGAGTGTTTGCCTTTGTGGTGGCAGAGGACAGCAATCCAGTAATCAAGAGACTCGGCCTTCAGGGGCCCTTGATTTCCACTTTGGTCAGAGTAAATCTGAGCATGGGTCTTTTCATGTGGGAAAGGGTGATAATAACCTTGGCCTTGGCAGGCATCATGGGTTGAACTCCATATGTTGAAGTCCTAAACCCCAGCACCTCAGAATTGTGACCTTCTTTGGAGAAAGGGTCTTTATAGAGGTAGTCAAGTCAAAATGGGGTCATTCAGGTGGGTCCTAATCCAATAGGACTGATGTCCTCATAAAAAGAGGAAATTTGCAGAGACACACATGGCAGGAAGTCAATATGAAGAGGCACAGGAAGAAGACAGCCACCTACAAGCCAAGGAGAGAGGCCTGGAACGGACCCTTGCCTCACAGCCATTAGAAGGAACCAACCCTGCGACACCTTGATCTCAACTTCCAGCCTCCAGAACCGAGAGACAATACATTTCTGTCGTTTACGGCACTTCATTGCAGCAGCCCTAGGAAACCACACGGCAGGGTTGTGAGGCCGGATGAAGTGAGGGATATGAGGCTATTTCACAAACTCTGAAGCACCACACAAATGTTCGGCCTGTGATTGTGCCCGCCGTTGTAAGGGTACCAGATACGGGTGTTTGTGAAAGTGCACAGAGCTGGATGCCCAGCGTCTCCTCACTACGGATGGACAGACTGAGCTTCCGTCTCATCTTCCCTCTGTCCCCCCGTGGCATTATTATCATCAGCATCAACCATGGCAAAGAGGCACCGAGCACGTACGACGAGCGAAGTGCTGGGCCCCAGGTGCAGACGTGTCAGACGCCGTCCCGTAGCTGAGACATGCACGTCTTTCCCTTATTTTATGAGCGGAGCAAGGGATTCCAGCCCGGGTGCGGGGGACCTTAGAGGGTCTTTGTGCCAGGAGTGTGGAGGTGAAGACACCAGGGCAGTGATGGGCTTAGACACGGGATTTAAAAATGATTTTAACAGTGTCAGTGATCAACGAGGAGGCGGAGGGTGATGAGATCCCCACGGGCTGGGCATGCAGCCAGGCATCTTGCATGGGATCGCTCATGTAATCCCTGTCACTCCCCTGTGAGGTGGACGCTTCGACCCAGGGCACGGGTGAGCAAGCTGAGGACTGGAGATGGAGATGAAGTGGTCGCAGGGGACCCAACAATTACTTGGGATTAGCAAATGGAGCTGGGATTCAAACGCTGTTCTCTGTGATCCCCCGTCTGCCCCGCCCCTCACGGCTCCGCGTTCCACGGCCCGCGTCCCTCTGTCCCCCTGAACTGTGCTCCTGGTCCGTTCCTGCCACTTCACAGCTTCGGTCTGCTTCGTGTGAGTCCCGAGGCCTCTCCGCTTTGACCTGCTCCACCTCTCCGGGGCTGGGCTCCCCGCCCTTGACCACAGGCAGCCTCCACCCACAGGCTGACTGCTTAATGAGGCCGCAGCCGATGGAGCTTCATGGCCTTGCCACCAGGACTCTTGGAGACAAGGAAGGGGTGTCGAGGACCGCGAGTCCTCTCGGACGCGGCTCACACGGAGACTCCATAGGACAGTCGAACCCTCTCTGCTCTCGACCTCCCTTGATGAGGGGAGGGCCTCTGAGCCAAGGCTAAAGCTGCTACGGATTTGCAGGGAAATGAGGATGCCCGCAGCCAGCTGGGCACCTGGTGGACACGGGGGTGACGGATTCCATGCCAGCCATGGCTTCCAGGGCCCCGCCCGTGGCAGGACAGGGCTCAGCGGCCCAGAGCGGGCCCAGCAGACCACGGCTCACCTCTGTGATGCGGGGATTCGTGCACTTGCTGTTGGTGCCCGACAGCTCCAGCCAGTGGCTCTCGTGGATGGGGCAGTGCTGCCGGAGGGTACACTGGCCCTGGCCCTGGCACCAGCCGCATTCGAAGTCCGGGTCCGCCTTGAGGCACAGCCCGCAGCTCTCACGCATGGCGCCGCACTTGTAGAGGTGAACTGTGGGCAAAGGGCAAGGGGGGCTTGGAGGTGGGGGCAGGGGGCTGGGAGGGGCCCGGGAGGGCAGTGCTGGCCTGGATGATGGGACGTGAGGCAGCCTTGTCCCCTCCGCCCTCCGGATGCAGGGAAAGCCTGAGCAGAGGATGGTGGCTGGGCGGTGGAGCCTCCCTCAGTCTCTGGGGCACCCCCTCCAGCCCGCACTGCTCCCTCCACTGTACTCCCAGCAGCCGTCCCCCTGCGCCTCCTGCGCCGAGCAGTCACAGAGCAGTGAGGGCGCTGGGGAGGCGCGGAGAGCGGGCTTGGCTTGGGTGGGGGACGGAATGGCACTGCCCACCGATGGGAGCTGCTCCCCGCTCCCCGGCCTGCCCGGGCCCTCCTTCCGCACCTTTGTTCTGAGCTGGGTTATCAATGTTGAAGTGCCCGTTCCACACAACTGTCAGCTTCACCGGCAGGTTGTTGATCTCCATCCCTTCGTAGGAATACTGCAGCCAGGACCGGAAGGAAAGGAGAAAGCTGGGTCACAGAGATTTCTGGTGGTGGGGGGGGGGGCAATGTTCGGCCTGGTGTCCGCAAGAGTGCACGGGGCCAAAGGCAGGCCAAGACTGTGCGTGCATGTGTGTAAGCATGAGCGGGCAGGGTGGGGATGTGCATCTCAGGGGACCAGACCAGGAGGTCAAGAAGCTAAGGCGGGGAGATGCCAGGCCTGGGGGGACACCGATTTGGAATGTGCGTTCACAGAGCAGATTTGAGTAAGTGGCTTGGCCACCTTCTGCGGAGGCCTGTTCCTGCCAGCTGGGCTCTCCCCGGGAAGTTAGTGAGAGAGGGGCCTGCTCCTGCCCTGGCTGCCCAGGGGAACTTGCCAGTCCTCAATGGGATTTGGGAGCTTTAATTTCTAGGACATGTTCAGGGGAGGTGGGTGCTTTACCAGAGACCTGGCCAAGCCTGATTTGCAGGCAGGGAGAGCGGTTGCAGAGGGGAAGCAATGAAGGAGCGGCACTCTTCAGGGGATGAGTGGCTGAGGGTTAGCAGAGAAGAGGACTGGGTGAGAGCTCAGAGGTGAGGTGGGAAATCCTGAGGTCACCCTAGGGCATAAACCTGGGAATCTGGGTCAAGTCTCCAAAGGCTCCAAGACAGAGCAGGGGCCCCAGCTCCACAGCTGCCCATGGTGGGGCAGCAGGGAGCTGCCTCTAGGCCTCTGGGCCCCGCTTCCCTGCCGGGCTCTCCTCTAATGTTCCACCCAGCTGGGTCCATCCCACGGGGCTGCGGTGCTAAGGCGGGGAGGGGGGGAAGTGGGAGGTACCTCTCAGGCAGCCCCCAGTATGCCCGCCCCCATCCACCTTCTGACAGCAGGCATTCTCTATCCCCGGGGAAGGAGGGCAGGCAGGAGGAGCTTGGAACCTGCCCTGGGCAGCTTTTCCAATCCCTACCTGATGATTTTCTCATTATTCCACTAGATTCTGCCCACCACAGGGGGTGGGATGGAGGATCAGAGCTGAGACAGGTTTTCTGCAGAGGAGGGGCTGAGGATGGGCGATTTGTCGGAAGAGTTCAGTCCAGGAGACTTGGTCTGAAGTTGTGTTTGCAGAGCCAGTGGGCTCTTTTAACGCAGAGTTTAAGTTTGGTGGGGCTGGGCCGTGGGGATGCTCGTGGCTGTTGTGTCAGGCCACTGATGCCCCCTCCTTCACCGAGGGGAGGGCAGCACAGAAACTCGGGAATGCACCAGCTGTGGAGGGTCTCAGGGCCTCTGCCTCTGTAGCTTATCCGCAGGGCTTCTAAAGGAGATCTTGTCATCTTAACCTGGGAAACTGCCCTATATTCCTGAGTGACAGACCGTGCTCCACGATGAGCAGGCTGTGACACTGTCCTCCTACAGAAACAGAAGTAGGGCGTGTGTCCAGCCTTCTTCGGGCTCTAACCTAGCACACCAGAAGTTTTCACTAACTCCCTGGTGATGACGCCCAGGCCAGGGAGCCACATGTGGTGCCTGTCCCACAATGGCGGTGGTTTGCCTTGTACCATCCACACTCTCGTATAATCTCCCTCGAGACTGATGACATCTGGGCCAAGGCCAGGGTTTGGGCTGAGCCATAGAATAAAGCAAAGCTCCCTACCCCTGCAGAAACAACACTGGAGAATATTTTTTGATCATCCCATAACTCAGCTGGGGACTCATAAGCTTTTTGCCACGAAGCCCACCAGTCAACTCCCCAGAGATTTAAGTTTTTCGCGTCTGGGTGGGTCGTTCCAAGTCGTCGTGAGTTTTCTCCAAAAAAACCCTCTTCCCCTCTCATGGTGGTCTATGGACCACCTTCATCAGAGTCATGGGGCTAGGGCTGGGGATGAGGTCTACTAAATGCAGATTCCAAGGCCCCACCCAGACCTGCTGAACTAGAATCTCTGGAGACAGGAGCATTTCCAGTTAGGTACTCTGAGTCTGGTGCTGTGAAAGTTAGAGAATCGCTGCTCCTTGCCATCTGCTAGCAGCAGGGAGACAGAGGACAGCCAAGGGGGAAGTGTGTAGGGGGGGTGGGGGGAGAACCCTTTCCAGACGCCCCTTCCCATTTCCTCCTCTAGCCAAGCTCCACTGCCCCCATCCTTCCCGTCCCCTTCCTCCAAGGCCCCAGTGGGAGAAAGGTGGCAGGGGCCGGTGTCAGGCTGCTCCGACCTCTAGGAGGGATGCTGGTGGTGCCTAAATCGGCATCGAAGCCAGGCTCCTGCCTCTCAGGCCTGGGTCTGTCCAGGACCCAAAGTGAAAGCAGCAGGCAGCAACCAGGGGCGTGTTGGTCGAAGATCAAGAGAACCTTCAGGCCCCTCTCAGGAAGGACCTGAGATCCCCCCGAGATCAAGGCAAGACACACCGCCCACGTACGCATGGGAGTGTCTGCGTGCATGAAGGTCTTTGCATGCGTACGTGAACGTCTTCCCACGCATGCTGAAGTGAGAAGAGGTCTGTGCACATCCGCAGGATCTATGCGTTCAGATGTGCGTGTGCATGTGAGCACACACGGGCACACACGTGTACTGCCGTGTAGGGGCTCCGCAGTGACCGGCTGTGTGAATGTGGGCAGAGGGTCCGAATCTCAGACTCCCCACGTGTAAAGTGGGAATTACACGCGGTGCGTACCTCACGGGATTGTTGGGAGGGTTCGAGATACCCATCCGATGCTCTGGGCACAGTGCCTCCTGCAGAGAATGAGCGCCCAAATGTTATCGTGTATCTGAATCTATGTGTGTACATGGGGATGCTGTGCAAAAATATACCTGTGTCCCCGTGTTTATGTTTATGTGGAATAATAATAGCAGCACTTATTGAGTGTTTCTGCACCAGACACTTGGTACATATGGAGATGGATGCATATGAGAACACTTATGTGTTCAGATGTGCGCGTGCGTGCACGCATTTTCTTTCTGAAGGAAAAATAAACAAGGCTTTAAGGATCAAATATCCTGGCCATTGCTTCCTCTTTCTCCTCCTCATTCCTGAGATCTCAATTCTAAAATATTACAGAAATCATTAACCCCGGTGTTGCCCACCAACCCCTTGACCTCCCCCCTCTAGGGAGGTCACGCTCTTTCCTGGAGATGCCCTCTCTCCCCCTTGGCCTGCATCCTGCAGGGGGAGGGGCGGACTGCTGGGGACCCTGGACCACTGGCTCGCATCCCCCACCACCCCCCACCTCTGCTCCACTTAGCATTTATATAGCCCTCTATGATCAGTGGGCAGTTGATCCGCACAAAGCCCGGAGCTGGGGGAAGAGTGTTTCAGGCTCCTATGGGCCAGGAGGTTAAGTGTCTCAGTCAAGGTCTGGCTCATCGTGGCCCAGCTCTTGGACGACATTGCTCATCACCTGGGGAAAGAGTGAACCCCAGTTTCCTTACTTTCTAGAGCAAAGAGAAGACCTCTGTATAATTTGGACATGCTTCCCTCCAACCATTCCCTTGTCTGAGAGTTTTTGCTGCAAAGTTCTATCATTCTATCACCAACGTAAGATACCAGTGTGTGCTGTGTCCATCTCCAGGACCCCAGAGGCTCAGCAGACCCATTCCCAGCTGTGTTCCAGTAAAGCGGGAAGGCGGAAAATTTACCCCCTATCGGTCTCCCTGTCCTTGTTTTGCACGCAGTAAATTGGGGCACGACGAGAAACCATGGGGCCACTGCGGGTCGGTGGAAGATGGGCCTAGAGCCCTAGGGCCTCATGGCTGGCACTGTAGCCGGCCAGCTGTCCCCTGCGGCCCACTGACTCCCGTGATTGCCAGTGACTGAGGGGCGGGACTGGGCACCATTATTAGCAGCACTTGACATCTCCTGGAGCCTCTGTCTAAAGGAGGCCACGAATACCCACAGCTGCTTCTAACCCTCCTCCAACTGCTGCCTGTGAGCTGCCCTGTTCTCTGCCAACAGGCCCCCGAGGGCTACAGTGATTGGCCCAGGGCCTGTCCCCAAATAGTGGGCTGGAAGTGACCTGCCTGTCCACCCAGCCCTGTGTCACCCCATGCGGAATGCTCCTGTGTCTCTCTTTTCCTTCTCTGCTCTCCTCTGAGACCTCCTCTGCCACCAAAAATCAAGGGTGGTGCGGCGGGGTTGATTTCTCACAGGTCGTGAGACCCTGTCACTCACGAACTGTGTGACCTTGGGCGTGTCACTTACCCTTGGGGCAAGGGCGGGTTAACCTGGAAGTCAATGGAGACTCAGGGCCAGCTTCAGGGCCCTGCACTCACCCACATGGCCCTTCCTAAGGCCTGCCTGCATATCTCATTTGTATTGATGTATTTCATTCTTAAAGAAGGTCCCCCAAAGTATATAACTCTCAGCCCCACAAATCCAATCCTGCCCCTACTCTGGGCCTCCAGTTTCTCCTCTGCACAGTGAAGAAGAATGTGGGTTTCACATCGCTTGAAAATGTTACGAGTCTTTAAGTCTGTTAATCTCTGAGCATCTGGGTGCACAGAAATAGCCCAGAAAGAGAGAACGAAGGAGAGCAGAGGCGGGGCTGGGAAGGCCACGGGGCCGGCGGGGGAGCTGGCAGGCAGGTGTGCAGGGATCAGGCGAAGGCTGTTGGCCGCAGGGGGCTGCTGACCCATTGTTGGTCCAGCATGGACCCAACCTGGATTTCTAAATACTGGGCAGGGTTTGTGCGGATCTACACAGCACAGCCCCGGGGGGCTCCTTCCTGCTCCAAGGCTCCTTTTGCAGGTGCCGGTCTGTCTCAGAAGCCTCGTGTGCTGGGAAACAGCCTCTGTGTGGCTCTACAGGCCGAGGTGTGCCTTTGTGGGCTCAGATGAGGCCCCCAGGTCAGCCCTGGTAGGAAGTCAGGACCCAGGGTTTCCAGAGCTGCTCTCAGGAAGGAGGATGGGCACGCCCTGTAAATACATCTGCCCACAAAGAGCGCTCAGCAGCCCCAAGGCGGGCCCCAAAGCCCCTTGCACCGCAGCCCCTGTTGGGTCACCACGACAGGGCCACACCTACAGGCAGACACTTGGTGGACTGGGCCGGGCTAGCAGGGTTAGAGGAAGCAGTTGTCGGGGGGAGCTGAGCGGTTCTGTGGGTGTTCGGGGCAGTCCTGCCGAGCGGAACTGATGTGACCCTAGGAGAGCGCCCCAGCGGGTGGGCACACGGGGCGGGCACTCACGGAGGTGTTCTGGCACTGCACGCTGGAGCTGTTGAATCGCAGGGCGGGCACCCTCTGCTCGCTGCCCTGGATGCTGAGGACGCACTCGTACCCGCGCTGCCCTGACTGCGGCTGGGGGAGGTTCTTGGCCTTGAGGGTGATGGGCTTGACCACCTCCACGGGCACCAGGATCTTGTCCACTCGCAGCAGCTGCGGGCAGTCCTGGGGACAGACAGTGAGGCTCAGGTCTGGCTGCGGGAGCCCCTGGTATCACCCAGATGTTCTCAGACTCCACCCTCCCCAGGACTCCCCACGCACGGCCCTCAGCGCTGCTGCCCACCCCCGACCACCGTGGAGGAGGCAGTGAGACTGAGCCACCCGGGTGCCGGCATCACCACCTTGAGGCCCCTCCTCACAGAGCTCGTCCCCTGCCCTCGTCAGCTTCTTTTTCAATGCGCTCCAGACCCTCCGGTCCAGACTCCCAGCGGTCCCTCCCGTCTCAGCACCCTCCTCCCCTAGCAGACTGACCCTGCTGGCTGGGCGTCCTGTCCCACTCTGGGCTGAAGACCGCTTTGCCTCAGTTCCAGGCTGCCAAGAACCGGGACAGAGGTGCCCAAGCGAGCAGCTACACAGTGACACAAAGCCCTGGTCCGAGGCTCTGGAATGTGAGTCTGGAAGGGGTGGAAGGACCTTCCATAAGGCATTTGGGAATGTTCTGAAATGAGCCCCAGAGACCTGTGAAATCCAGAAGCTTCTGACTGAGCTCCGGGGATGGCCGGCCCCCAAGAACATGCCTCTCAGAGCAGGTACACTCTGAGTCCCCTCCAGCTGCTCGTCCCCGAGCCAAGGGGGGCCCCTGAACACATTCGGGCATGGAGGAAATGAATCACTGGGCCCCTTTTCGCTGGGGCAATCAGCTCTGTCCAGGGAGGGCTGGGGGGAGAATGGGGTCAAATAAGGAGTACGGTGCTCTGCCCTGCTGGGAGGTGGGAGCTGGTGTGTGGCTGGATTCACAGGAGCTGCATGGACAGGAGTGAGGCCCCGGGCAAGGCAGGTCCCACCAGCTCCAGATTCCTCCCCCTGTGGCACTGTTTGGGGCATGCCCACCAGACAGACGGCTTCTGGGCAGGTCGACAGACAAAAGCATGGCTCACACATCCTTTGTGAGGACGCTGCCCCGTGGGCTCACTGCTGACTCTCAGGGGCCCCCCCTGACCTCAGCCC
This sequence comes from Phocoena phocoena, assembly GCF_963924675.1. NCBI lineage: Eukaryota > Metazoa > Chordata > Mammalia > Artiodactyla > Phocoenidae > Phocoena > Phocoena phocoena. The sequence goes on from NC_089227.1 coordinate 85,520,714, forward strand.
TCTTCCCCAGCAAAGTAAGGCAGAAAGGAGGCCAGGGGAAGGGCAGATGGGAGGGGCCCCAGGCAATCAGGCACCTGGCGGCTGTCCCCCCGCCGGGGTCTGCAAACAAACATGAGCCCCCCGGTCACTGAAACCTGGAGGGAGAAGAGCTCTAGGGCTGCTGAGCTTCTGACGAGCTGTGGAACCTTGAGCTCATCACGCATCAATCCCCACTTTGAGACTCAGCTACCTCATCTGTCAATTGGGTGGTATCCAAGGCCCCATTCAGCTCTAACCAGTCCTGAGTCCATGATTTGGGTGGTCTCACCTCTGTTCTTCCCGATTACCCTGTAGCCTTGCTTTAGGGAAACACCCCAGGCCCGTTAAATGAATTCCCTCCTCTCCTCCAGGCTATCCACGCCTTTATCCTGAAGAACAGCTAGACGGGGCAGCAGCAGACCCAGCAATTCCACTTCTGAGTTTGCTCATCCAAAAGAGCTGAAAGCAGGGTCTCGAAGAGATACTTGATGCCCATATGCTCAGGGCAGCAGTACTCACACAGCCAAAAGGTGGAAGCAACGGAGGTGCCCTCGCAGGTGAATGGATAAGCGAAATGTGATACATACATGCAATGGAATACGATTCAGCCTTAAAAAGGAAGAGAATTTAAACACACGCTAAGTCATGGGTGAATCTTGAAAACATGCTGAGCCAGTCACTATAGGACAAACACCACAGGACTCCTCTCATAGGAGGTACCCAGGGTGGTCACATTCATAGAGACAGAAGGTAGAAGAGTGGTTTCTGGAGCACGAGAGAACGGGGAGTTAGGGTTTAATGGGTGCAGAGTTTCAGTTGGGAAAGATGAACAGAGTTTTGGAGATGGATGGTGGTTATGGCTGTACCACAACGTGAATGTATATACTTATTGCCACTAAACTGTACACGTACAACTGGTTAAGAGAGTACATTTTATGATATGTGTATTTCGACGCAGTTTAAAATAAATAAAACAAAGAAGAGCAGCAGGGAGGCAGGCCAGCAGGAGGGGGAGGGGACAGAGGACGCGGCCTGAACCCTGCCTGTGGCCTTGAGGCTCTAGATCGTGTGGGTCTCCAGGGACCTTGAGGTCCCACGTGGAGCGAGAATCTTAATAGTTCCATCCCGTGCCCTTGCCTCTGCTGGCATCTCATCCCCCTGCTCCGGCGAGATGAGAACTCGGGACACGTAGAAGAAAAGAGCCATTTTGTGAAAAGGATGAAGCCCGGGCTGGAGAGGGAGATGTGTGATGTTGGGGACTCAGGAGAGAAGACGGATGACAAGTGGGGAGCTGTGAGCCAGAGGGGCCGGGCCAGTCCTGACCCCGCTCTTCCCTCCCGCCGAAGACCTGGCAGCTGTCCCTCTCCTAAAGCATGCACAGCCTGACCTTGCCTCCTGCTACGAGCTGCGTCTAGGGTTGCATTGCGAGTAAGAGCAGAAGAGCTGGGATCTCTCATCCCCGAGTCCCACAGGAAAATATGGCAGCTCAAGAAAGGTACGCTGAGGGTGTCTGAATCTGAGAGTCCTCTGAACAAACCCAAGGGTCCCTTCTACTTTGCAAAGGAGAAACCAAGCCAGGGAGAGGAAAAATATTGGTTCAGTGTCAACAAATGTGCTGGCAGCTGAAGAACTCCCACGCCAACCCACCATATTTCCTCCTCTTAAGGAAAGAGGCAAGTTCCTACTGGCAGTAGGACCACCTTAGGATGGGATGGTGGGCCAGGATTTCCCAGAGAGGAACTGGGGGCCAGGGGGCTTCGAAACCCTCCTGTGGTGAGCTGGAACCTCGCCTAGGGGCTGGACCGATTCTGGTCCAGGATGGAAGCTAAGCCTCTCTCTTTCCCCCTGTAAGATTCTCACTGAGGCTTGTTATGAGTTCTCTAGTGAGTCCTGATTGCCAGTAGCCCCATAATGGCCTAGTTTGCATACAAAAAGGTTGGCCACTCTGAGACTAAGTTCATTAATAATAATTGGAGAGGCCCAGGGCTGGGCTGGGCCCATTTTCCTCTGGTGGCGCTGCTGACTGACCCCGGTGTCCCTCCTAATTGAAATGTAAAATGGCAATTTTTCCCTAGAAAACAAGGCATAAAGGGACCACTGCCACCGTGCTGCCCCCTCCTCTCACCCCATCTCTCCAGAACCTGCCCAGCCTCATGCTGAGATCCCAGGTACGAAACCACCTCTGAGTCTGATGCTCGCAGGAAATTTCAGAGTGACTTCCACGTTTCTCCATGACTCTGAGGCCCTGTTTCCCAGCACTTCGGCTGTGGTCCTCACCTTTGCGCTTTCTTAACTAGAAAGAATGTGGTTTGGGAATCCCATACATATAAGTGCAAGTCCATCTTCCGCCTGCTAGTTTGAGTCTTGAAAGCACTCTAAACATTGCTCGGCTTCACTACGAACGGGGATTAAGAACTCATCCTCTACAGGGTCATTTGGGGGAAGTCCGTGAACCACCATGTATAACGCGTCTGGCACAGAGGGAGCAAGTGCTCAAAAAACGTTTGTTCTTTCCTCGTCCTTCCCCCTTGACTCAGGTTGCACCTGGTCCCCCAGCTACTCCCTTTTCCTACCTCGTTTCCCAAGGATCCGTCTCCCCTGCCCCCGCCTCTGTGTGCTTTTCCATAAACACCCATCAATTCTCATGGTCCAGCCTATCCACCCCTTCGAAGCTTCAGTGCCCAACGATTTCAACAGCTCTGAGTGCTCCAACACAACAGGAATGGCCAGGGAGTTCCCAGTTCTGTTCACTGCTCATCTAATGGCAGTCCCCTCTTCTGGAAGGTTCCGCGTGCTCTGAGACAGGACCTTCACCAGCCAGCCACGTGGCCTTGGGCACGTCCCCAAACCCTCTGAGTCTCCTCATCCATAAAATGAAGAGGCTGGTTTGGAATCCACGAATTTTATGGTCCCAATTCTAATATTAACCCAGTAGATGACCTGGGGCACATCCTCATATAACCTTTCTGAGGCTCAGTTTTCCCATCTTTAAAATGGGGGTAAACAATGCCTGCTAAACTAGCTCAAAGCGTGGTATTCAAAATATCGACCACTGCATGCTGGAGGAGGTGGGGGTCTTTGCAGGGTACGTTGGTCTCCTGAAAGTGCCATTTACCTACCAGGAGGGAAGTATTTTAATAACTGGTATATTGTGACCTGGCACAGTCATACAGGTGGGTATGGCTCTCATAGGTAGTGCGTGATACTGTTATTCTAGCTAACGCAATTAACACGGTGCAAGGGGTACAAGGTTACAACGCAGTGCATGTCCCACCACCTCCATCACCTTACACATATTTTGCCACGTGCTATCTTGTTTCATAGCACAACACATATAATCACCACCATGTCCATGAGAAAGAAATTAAGCACACCAGTTATCTCAGTTCCCACAGTGACCAGGAGCAAAACACTCTCACCATCATCTTACTTTTGTCCCCAGATGATGATCCAGCCCCCTTACAGAATTCCTTAAAAACATACTGCTCTTCTCTTTTCAAGGAAGATATTTCTCTGAACAATCATTTGAAAGGGCCAGCTCTTGGAGGGTAGAAAACACCTGCATTTAGCAAGATTATTTGGAGACAAATGCATACAATAAGAACCAGATTCGCTTGGAGTCTGTTTTGCCCGTGGCTATGTTCTGCAGTCCTGAGAATGGGCTGAGGTTGGGGAGAAGGGTGGCTTGAGGTACAAGAAGATCTTTGAATGTCTTGGCTTTCAGAAAGTGGCTCCAGCGGGCTCCAGGTCCATCGTCTAGCCCTGTGCTTATTTTGGTTTCCACTGAAATGCACACAGAAGTAAAGACAGCACCGCTAATTGCAGGGGGAGTATCAACAGATGAGAGCAAAAAAGATGCCTTTCCATCTACCACGTCCAGCATGTCGGTGGCTGCTTTATACAGAGGTTTCATTGCATATTTAAATAATTGAACACGACATAAAGAATGCTGCCCAGCTGGGAGAGGAAAAGCTGCCTTCAGGGCTGGTGCTTCCTGGGGAGGGGGTGGTGGGCTGTGGATTTACAGTCCCTAGTGTGTTTACAAGATGAGGGCTCTAATTGTCTCAGTTGTTACCGCAAGGCTGAGGGGAGCTGGGTAGGGGCAGCACGGAGGGGCAGCTGAGGGATAAGTAAATTGCAGTTCACCCCTCCCGCCATGTCACCTCAGCCCCCATCAATTCCAAAGACAAGTTAGCACTAGCCGCAACCAACCCCCAAAATTTACACTCACCTTCTCAGACCCATGGTGCCCAGTACAAAAATGCAATGCACCATATATTTTCTTTGCTGTTCCCCAAGTTTATGCCATTAACGTGATCTACGATGGGCTGGTTTATGGAGAGAGCAAAGTAATAATACAAAAAGGAAATACCCATAATCTTAAGTGGGGGAAGGGCAGATGAGATTGATGGATAGTGCAGTTGAGTGCAGAGATGGCAACCCAGTAATGGAATACCTGCGCACAGGGGTTTGGCTTTGTTTTCTCAAAGGAGGGTGAAGGGCATGGCAAGGGTGCTTTTGTTCCCTCCGGTTGGATCCCAGAGGACGGTAAGAAGGGGAGCTGAATCGCTGACAAGGTGGGCTGGCCTGATCTCCTTCAAGTCCAGTTGGGGATAAATGCTCTTGGCCTGCCCTGTCTCTGGGCATGGGGCTTATTTCAGCAGCTGTCCCGGGGCCCGGACTTCCCCTGCTTTGCCAGCACTTGAGTCCCAGGGAGGACTGACCTCGGGATCAGCAGATTTCCTGATACCCGTCCTGGCAACAGATTCAACTCAGCGGTATCGGGGTGGTAGGGGATTTGGGGAGAAACTTTCAAGCACAGCTTTGGAAATCAAATAGAATTCATTTTGCCTCTTCTGATCTTACAATTGTTCTCCGGAGTAAACACTCTGGTTGAACTTCAAGAAGAGAGGGGCTGCAGGAACTTCCTCTTTGAGCCTGTATTTAATGCGCCAGATGTGCCTCGGCTTCCTTGCAAAGCCCATCCCGCCTGGAGTCCAGAGAATGCAGCTTCAGCCGCAGCTCACTTTGCTTTTCAGTTTAGATGAGAAATAACACCAAAATAGTCCAGCGAGGATAAATTCTCGTCGATGGATTGGCTTTTCCACGGAAGTTCGCCTTTGTTCGCCAAGGATCACTGTTATTAAGTGTGTGGGCCTGATGGGGGGCTCAGGTCACCCAGCAGAGGAGCCTGGGGATTCCAAAGCCACTGGGAGACCAGTGGTCTCTCCCGCCTGGTGGAGGTGAGAGCGTGGCCCTGTTCATGGCTGCCCCGGTGAAAGTCCATTCCAGTGGGAAGCAAGGAGTCTCGGCTGATACTGGGAGAACAGGACTGAAAGGACTCTGTGGTCCCACTTCAGCCTCCCCTCGCCTTCCTCTCCCTCTTCTCTTTGGTACCCAGGATCTGGCAGCAGATCTAAAGACCCAGGGTTGTTATCACAATGTCATCATTAGTTGAAACAAAATCATTCTTTGTAACTGGAATCTAGTGACTATAAACAACATATGTTATTGGGCGTTCTATTTCTAATAATTGTAATTACTCGAGAATACTTGCCATTAATATAATAACAACAGTGATTGACCAGTTCTCTGTTCCAAACCAATAACTTCACCTGAATGCACTCTTTGTTCAGGGGAAAAAAAAGAGGTAATTCAACATGCCTGGTGATAGTCAACAAAGCCAGTGTTGAAACTGGAAGACGCCCGGATGAAAGCCTTCCTAGGGATACAGGATGCTGCTGGGGAGTTGAAGGGCCACCTGGCAGCCTCCCTCTTGGCTAACAAAAGGCCTCTGTCTGCATCCCCACACTCAAAGGTTGAAAGCAAATGAAAACCTAGGGACTTCCAGAGAACCGCTGGGCCTGGGTCTTCCCTTCATTCCCAGGGTGAGTCTGGGTCTGGAAGTCCAGGGGAGCTCCAGGCCTGAGGCTGTGTGAGCCCCCCTATTGGGCAGAACTGGGAGACCTAGGCCACACTTGGACACTCACCCAGTAAGACCACTTCTTGGGCGTGGATTTCTCTTTGGTGCTCTCCAGATTATTTCCACTGATAATTACAGAACTTCAGCAATCATGTGGACCAATGGTCCCATTTTACACGTCTCTAAATACAGATCTACAGATCTCTTACACACCTTTAAACCTCCCACAACGCCCCACATATGGGAAATGTTCAAGAAGTGGGTAACGTAGGATGAGAGGTGACCTGTAACAATGCTACAGAGTATCATGCCATGAATAAGCTCTTCCCCTGGCATGGAGAGGGGACACTTGTGCCTGGGGCTTCTACAAAGTCACCTTTCAGAGGTGTAATTTTCTTTGTTACCCCTTATTCCTGTTACCAGCTCTTCCCAGAAACAAAAATATAGACAACAAAGCAACGACATTAAAAAAAGATCATTATATTTCTGTTAGCAGCCGGGGCTTTTTTTTTAAGCTCTGAGGACAATATGACCTTCTTCGGCTGACCTGCAATGGCTGGACTCAGCCAACAGTCCACAAATATTTATTTACTTCTTTTCCCCTTATCTCCAGGAAGACGCTGCTACAACAACCATCATGAGGTGGTCGACTCTGGCCTCTCCTCTGTGTTATATTCAAAATGGTCCATTATTGAGCTGGGTAGAATGCAGCCTCCAACTGTGGACCAGGAGTACAGCCTTAAGACTTCCTTCTCGGGCTTCCCTGGTGGCGCAGTGGTTGAGAGTCCGCCTGCCGATACAGGGGATGCGGGTTCGTGCCCTGGTCCGGGAGGATCCCACATGCCGCGGAGCGGCTGGGCCCGTGAGCCATGGCTGCTGAGCCTGCGCGTCCGGAGCCTGTGCTCCGCAACGGGAGAGGCCACAACAGTGAGAGGCCTGCGTACCGCAAAAAAAAAAAAAAAAAAAAAAAAAAAAGACTTCCTTCTCTTAGAATAAATAAGCATCCAAGAAAAAGAGAAGCCAAAGTTAATTCCATTCAGTGAAGTGATAAGGGAGGCATGGCGATTCCAAGATACCTGTCACTGTGACGGCCTGCCAGGCTCCCGGTAAAAGGGCTCATGTAAAATGGAAAGAGTTGGCGGTGGGGCCACAGCGGTGGGTTTGTCCTTCTTCACATCCCTCCATCCGTCACGTTCCTCCAGGCTTCTTCCTCTTCTGAGGACCCTGGCACCACACCCTCTGAAGTTCTGTGAATCCCCAGTGACCTCTGCCACCACCAGGTGCACACGGGTGCTGTACCTGGCTTGCAGTCTGGGCACCTGAAGACATTATTCTTTTATGGAGATCCCTGAATTGCACTGGGAAACGTGGTGGGCTATTGTTTTATTCTTTTCTAGGTTTTTTTCCTCTTTCTGAGCAGCAGATGCCAGCTGCTTTTACATATTTAAAAGAAAGAAAGTTGGGACAAGAGGGGCAAACAAGACAGAAAAGGCAGAAATTTGAAAGGTCATTAAATGATTAGGGCCCTTTGAGATCCACCAGAGAGCTCAATTGTCTCTGTTTTCATTTTATTCTCGGGCCTCTCCACACAGGAAATCCCTGCCACATACACCAGCCTGGAAAGCTGGAGAGAGCCTGAGAACCTCTTTGTCTCCACTGCCATCAAGTTACTTGTAGGTTCCTGAACAACATAAGAAGAGGTGCTTCCTGGGCTCTTAGCCCCTGGTTGGGTGGGTCAACCAGCCCTTCTTCTGCTTCTGACCCTGCACCCCAAGACAAAGGCCCTGGATTGAGGAGAATGGATAGCCTTCTTTTAAATTTCTTTTTTTAAAAATATTTTATTTATTTATTTGTCTGGCTGCGCCAGGTCTTAGTTGGGGCACGCGGGATCTTTTAGTTGTGCATGTGGGCTCTTAGTTGCAGCATGCATGCAGGATCTAGCTCCCCAACCAGGGATTGAACCCAGGCCCCCTGCACTGGGGGCGTGAAGTCTCAACTGCTGGACCACCAGGGAAGTCCCGAGAATGTACAGCCTTTCATCAGGGTCTTCAGGCCAAGGTGTGCCCCTTGGCTGTCAGACCCCTGTCTGTCCTATTAGCTTTAGCTCCACTTTGTCTTAGTTAAAAAAAAAGAAGCAGAGAATTGACATATTAAAAATTAGATTCACATTCCTACTTAAAGCCAAGACATAACCCCTTTTCCCCCTTTCCCTATGAAGGGATAATCTAGGTCTGGGTCTCTTTTTCGGATTACGAATTCAGAGCAGCCGTTCCCAGCCATAGACAGACCCCATCGCAGAGGCGGAGGGCCTGTGTCTAGAGACTTCCATAGCCTCTTCTTGTTCTGGTCTGAAACCTACAAGTGACTTGATGGGAGCAGAAAGAAAGAGGTTCTCAGGCTCTCTCCAGCTTTCCAGGCTGGTGTATCTAGCAGGGATTTCCTGTGTGGAGAGGCCCAAGAATAAAAGGAAAGCAGAGACACCTGAGGGATCTGGTGGATTTCAAAGGCTCCTAATCATTTAATTACCTTGAATGAGGTTCTCAAATTTCTGCTTTTTCTGTCTTTTTTGCCCCTCTTGTCCCCCCCACCCAACTGGGAGCATTCTCTCCCCTTGACAACCTCACCATTCCTTGTCCTTCCCTCCGCAAAGGATTGCTCTGCCCATTCTCTACCCCGAGAACTCCTGCTCAGCCACCAAAGCTTGGGAAAGTGGGATCCGGGGCTGGACATTTCTCATCTCCAGACACACTTCAGTCTTTTCCTGGGTGAGGAGAGCTCAACGCAGCAGATGCTGGTGGTGAGGTGTCCTTCGCTCCTCCCTTTCAGAGACAAGACAGCTTCCCTCCTGCCATTAAGGGTTTGGCCTAAGTTAGGGTTCTTAGTGGGGTGGGAGTCTGGGGGTGGGCCTCTCTATTCTCACCATGCCCCATCCAGTCCCCCAACAGCCCTTATGCTTTCTGCACCTGGACAGTTCCCTGCTCTCAGTTATGGCTTTGCCACATGGTCATGGCACCTGTGGGCTGTGTGAAGGGGACTGGAAGGTACACCCAAGACTTGGGGGTAGGAGAGATGTTGGAGCCTGAGTCCAGCGTTGGCCGAGAGAGTGCCCTGTCCTTGCATTCAGTGGGGTCTAACCAGCACGATACAGATATAGATATAGATAGATATATCACCTCTCTATCTTCCTATTCTCAGCAACAGCGTTCTAAACCACTCTGTCCAGAACTACTGGCCCGACGGCTGGAGTCACACAAGCACCATAATGTCTGAACAACAGCAGACTTTTCCAAAATGTGTTTACACCCATTATCCTTGAGGCCTTTGCCCACAAACTTACAATCTCAGAGACGAAACCACATAGGCATAGAGTATTTCTATTATGGTGATGAAGAGTTTTCAAGGAGAAGACTAAAGATCAGGACGGAACAGAAACAGTGTCTTAGCCATGGAGCCTGACTCTGTGGCAGTGATTCGCAGACTGGACCATGCAGCAGAATCGCACAGTGCTGACCGCAGCCCCGAGGGGTCACCCAGCTGGTGGAGAGGATGGAGAGGGAGCTTTTGCATCTCTGACAAGGTCCCAGGTGATGAAGATGCTGCTGCTGCTGATTTGGGGACCACACTTTGAAAACCACCCTCAGGTTAGTGACCACCCTCTCATTCTTATCTTTCTCTCCCTTTCACTCAACTTGACTTCTTTGATCTCAGTTCTGCTCTGTGGACGATGCTCTGAGGGACCACTGAGCAGTCTGTACACAGTCCTGCGGCGTACTTACGATTATTTCTAGGACACACACACACACACACACACACACACACACACACACACACACCTCTCTGGGATTGTTCTGGAACTCACCTGGTGTGTAGAGGGTCCTGCTGGACGGAGTGACCTGGAATGCACCTCTGTCTGGTAACTGAACCCCCAGGACTGACCCAGAGCTCAGAGCTTTGCTTGTTTACTGCTTTCGTGAAGCAGTCCCTTAAGAGTCGGGGTTGGGGAGCAAGGGGGTGGTCCTGCGGGATTTGCCTTTGTTTTCTCTTCTTAAGGGAAGACCTGCCTGCGTGTCCCACGCTCACAGCAAGCGGCACTCACGGCTCTGGCTGCGGGACCTACCTCAGGCAGCCTCACCCGGCCTTCCTGGAAGGAGCAAGTCTTGGGGTCATGGGTGCAGACATGCCGGTATTTACACCAGTGGCAGCGGTATGGGCTCTCCACACAGGACAGGCACCTGGGCACAGAGGAGGAAGAGGCACACATCATAGAACCTGCATGAACCAAAAGCAGAAAGCCTAAGACTCTAGGGCCTAGCAAAACATATTTTCATAGTAGGAGAAACCACCTTCAAACACTCAGGAAGACTAGATCTTGGAAAAACCCATCCCTTTTCTCTCCAAGTCCTCAGGAAGCCAAGAGTCTCTGGCCTCCGCCCTCACTCAGGTAGCTGACAACCCCGATCCCCCAAGAGCCTCATCAACCACCCTCCATTTTTATAGGATGGCGCCCTCTTTTGCTGAATTGGGAAACAATGAAGTCTGGAGTAGAGGGGCTCATCCAGAGAACCCATAAGAGTTAGGATTAACAGTGAAATTGACTTTTAATTCAAATTGACTCCAGGGTCTCTGCTGACAAGGACCCACGTGGACACACCTTTGCAGAGGAAGGTCCTGAGGCTACCCCCTCAGTGTGATGGGCAGAGTTGGCAACCCTACCTTTACTCACCATTCCCAGGAAACACAAGCAACTTTATAAAAGCTACTTCCTGTTTAAAACCCAACATGGTTCCCTTCTTCCAAAGGGTCGAACCCAAATGCCTTGCCATGCAGGCCAAGGCCTCTGTGGTGTCTAGATCCACTGTCCCCACGTGTGTCTGGTGCTTCAGCCAAGAACAGGCCACTCTCTCCCCATGCTGTCCTTCTACCTGGAGTAACATTTCCTCTACCTCATCATCTCCTCTTCCTTTGACCAATGGAGAGTTGGTCTCATCGGGGCCCTCATCCTATTCATCCTTCTGTTTCTGTCTCTGGAACAGTACTGGTCTTGTTGTATTATATTTTACTTATTCATTGTCCTGTTCATCCACTGGTCCACCAGGCCATGATTCTTGGTGGGTAGAGATCGTGTCTTTGCATCTTATTAATGTTTGATCCTCCTTGTTTAATGAGTAACACACTGTCTTGCATACAGGATGCTTAAAATCGTTTTACGGACTGAATGGAAACTTCAAATATGATTTCATCTACCTATTCTACTTTCTTAGAGGGGCAAAAGGGGAGTGAGGGATTAGGTCACCACGTGGTAAAGACATGGCAAGCTCTGTGGGAAGAAGCAGGAAGAGAATTCCAATGTCGAAGCAATTTGGCTGGGAGGACTGGCTGCCTCTTACTTGGGGTGCCAAAGAGAGCCACAGCTCTGGACTCACAGCTGTCATAACTAGACAGAGCCCACCAGCCTAGAGTCCCAAATACCTATGGGCATGTTAACTAGCTTGTCCTATATGGAGAAGAAAACAGAACATTATATTAAAGCAAGCAAAGCTTTTTGAGATCAGGTTCTATGGCTTTCAAACTGTGCTCTGTGGAACGCTGGGGGTTCCGTGGAGCTTCTTTGGAGACTGTGTGAGATGCGTGGGGTTCCTAGACAGAGGGGTTCCAGGTCCCCTCGACCCTCAACCATCTCCTGCTTTCATCTATTTTGTATATTGGGCTTTCACACCTAATTTTGGTTGAAGAAAGGTTTCTATGGTGAAAAACAGGTTTGTACCTTCTCAATATTATCCAGGCCCATCATTTTGGAGAGGAAATAACAATACGGTAACAGTAAAATGTACAGTGCCTGAACAGTCGGCCAGACATGGCTCTAAGCGCTCTCTTTGTCATAGCTCTTCTAGCCCTCACAGCCATCCTGTGGGCTGAGCAGGGCTGATGAGCAGACAGCAAGCAGCGATGTCCCAGCCGAGGGGACCGTGCCCTTGCCATGTCAGCTGTTAAATATCTGGGTGAGGGCTTCCCTGGTGGCACAGTAGTTGAGAGTCCGCCAGCTGATGCAGGGGACACGGGTTCGTGCCCCGGTCCGGGAAGATCCCACATGACGCGGAGCAGCTGGGCCCGTAAGCCACGGCCGCTGAGCCTGCGCATCCGGAGCCTGTGCCCCGCAACGGGAGAGGCCACAACCGTGAGAGGCCCGCGTACCAAAAAAAATCTAGGTGACATACCAGGAGGAGGACTACTATTTCCTCATTTACAGAGGATACTGGGGCCCAGAAGGGTTACTTTTCCTAGCTGGTCTGACTCCAGAGCCCAAGCCTCCATCGTCCGTGGCTTCCCCTGGGAAGGGGAGGCTTCAGTCAAACAGAGCCAGAGCTGGAGCCGGAGCCAGAGCTAGAAGCCCACCCCAGGCCGAAGCCTGCCTCTGACCATCGCCAGCCTGAGTCCCGACCCAGCCTGCAGGGGACTGTGCAGAGCTGAGCGTTCATTCAGGTGACTTGTTGGACCACTGCCTGGACACACGTGGCGCCTTCTCTCCCTCCCCAGACCCCTCTTCTCACCTGGGGTGCTGGCCGCTCTGTTCTTCAGGTAATAAGCACCCCCCTCCTCAACAGATGGTGGAAAGTGAATCATGTTAGCAGACTTAGGCCAGAGAAGATGTAAGGGCTAGGGACTTGGAGTTCCCCAGCCCACAGGTTATCACGCTGCCCGTTCTAGCCTCTTCCCATTAACCCTGTGCGTGCCAGAGGAGGGAGTCTCTCTCCTTCTAGGGGTGAAGGAGGTCGCCTTACAGGGCCTCTAGATGGTAAGTCCTTGGGAAAGTGGTGGGGTCTTCTATCTTTGGATGAACTTTGACCCCAGAAACAGGGAGCTGAGTGAGGCTGGAGGGGCACTTACGAATTGTGGACGCTGCAGTTGTAGAAGACAAAGCTGGTGCTGGCAAAGGTCATGCCTGTCTCCTTCGACTTGAGCTGCAGCTGGACGACATGGTGGTCGCCTGTGGGCGGAGCCAGCCATGAGGTGGAGGTGGGGTGGGGGCGGCCACTGCCCCGTGTCGGGTCCCAGTGAGAGTAATGCACCCTGGCAAAGGGGAGCCCACTCTCCATGGGGTGTGCTCAGCTCTACCGGATTTGGATGCGGTCGGGCCCGGTCCCAGGACAACCCCGAGAACAGCTGCAGGGGCTGATTCCGGTCTACTTCTCCTTCCACACTGTATTCCCAGCACCCACCTCTCATTCGCTCACCAGGTCCTTTCCTGTCCACACACACACACACACACACACACACACACACACACACACACTGACAGGCATTCAAATGTGCATTCACATACATGATGTCCATGCAGCCCTCACAGAATTACAAATACACACATTGATTAGCTACCAGGAGAAACATGTAGACTCTCGGCAACGCTGCCACAAATTATGCCAGAGGTTTTACACGTAGGTGTGCGAGCACTCACGAGCTCGTTCCCCATCTCTGTAAGGAAAGACCCTGTGCTGACACCCCCTCGTCTGGTGGGCTCCATTCGGGCAGACATCCCTGGAATCCTCAGCTGGCACCAGGGAGGAGCTGGGGCCCATGTTTAATTCACAGCCCTGACCCCAGGCCCCTTGTTCTGTGCCTTCCCTGAGAGGCTCATTAATCAATCAGCTCGGAACAAATGTGACAAGCCCAAATGGGAGGGCCAACATGGAATCAGGCTGCCCAGGCAGGCCTGTCCCTCTCAGCGCTGGACCTCTGTCCACTCTGTCCTTCTTGTGGCAGCCGGCCAGCAACAGGAAGCTCCGGGGAGGCGGGGGTGGGGGGGGGCAACGGTTCAGGGTCAGAGACCCAGCAGTGCAGGCAGGGGGTAAGGAAGCAGATGACCCCTGCACCCCATCCCTCCTCCCGTGCCCCTCCACGCCAGCCCTCTCATGCTCCAGCATGACCTCTGAACTTGACCGGGACACTCTGCAACTGTGCTGGCCTTTCCCTCCCCCGCCCTCTTGGCACCGCTCCCCACCCAGGGTGAGGGTGACTCCTGGATGCTCACCTGGTTTCAATTCCAAAGGCAGCGGAGGGACACTCCATCCCCCTCTTCCTGTGACACCCCTACCAACGCACGCCGCTTCCTCTGACCCTCCCCTCCTGTGCGCTCCCTCTATCCCACGTGTCTGTCCTGAGTTCTCATCATCCAGGCGGCGGGAGGAAGGACTTGCCACCCCGCTTTGCCTCTGGGGACCACTCACCGTTCTCCGTGATGATCCGGGGCACCTCCTTGGCTGCTGGGGAGTGGCACTGGATCTGACTGCCTACCACCAGCCCGTCCATCTCTGACAGGTCCTCGAAGGTACAGCTGACCCCAGCTGACAGCTCTGGGACATTGTACGTCTCCAGGACCAGCTGTGAACAGCCAGGCAGGGGGAGAGAGAGGACGAGAGAGACATGGGAAAAAGAAGGTATGGAATAAAGGAAGAAAGAGAGCAAGAGAGATCAGAGAGAAAGAGAAGAAAGAAAAGCGTGAGGCAACATTGACGTACAGAAGAGGAGACCCAATTTATGACCGGAGAGGATAGAGAAGGTGGTGGGATGGTAAGAGACAGAGACAAAAGAAATATGCATCTGAATGGATCTGGCCCCAGCAAACAGAACGTTCAGGGGATTTGTAGGTGGAGGGAGGCCCTGGGCAGGACTGAGGCCCCGAGGAACTGCTGCTCAGGCTCCTCTCCGTTATCCCCAACTTTGGAAAATGGCAACACCAACCAGCAGGTGCCCAGCAAGAACGTGGGCACCACCGCCCCCTTTTCTCCCTCTGCACATATATCTTTCCCATCTCAAAGACAAGGATAGGGCTCCCAACACTTTCCCCCTCTTGGTCACACTTCCAGTCATTTCTGGTGTCAGTTTTCCCTGTCTTTCTACCCCTTGTGCATAAAGCCTCTTCCCCGATAGTCCTGCAAACGTCCCCATCTTCCATCCCCGGGGACACATTCTTTAACATCCCTGCCCTGCTCTGGAGCGGCCTTGCTGGCCAGCTAGGCCCAGCCCTCCTGAGGGGTGTTGGGCTGAGGCCCTTTTGGGCAGGGGGAAGGCTCTTCCGACATCCGTGGATCCTGGTCCCACGGCCTTACCAGGACATTGTACTGAGAGACGGAGATGTTGCTGGGATGGACGGTCAGCCGGACGCACTGCTTCATCTCAGAGGCAAACCTGCGGGGCTCTCTGGACCGCTCACAGCGCTCCTTCCGGGTGCACCTGGGAAGGACAGAGTGACTGATCAGGGACTCAGGAGGAGACCGCTGGTCCAGCGAGGGGCCGGCGCGGAGGTCAGGCATTGCCAGCGGCTCCTAGGACACGTCCGAACTGAGCGTGCCCAGGACTGACCTTCTAGTTTCCTTCCTCCAGCCTGGTCCTCCCCCATCAAGCCCAAACTGGAAGAAGAAGGTAATTCCAATCACTGGTTGTCACATGCGAAACCCTGAGGGTCACCCCAGAGTGCCCTCAGGGCCTCCTCATTCACAGAAAGAGCTGGAAGTGCTGTCTATTCCCCCTCCCCACTCAGCCTCAGCCCCCCGCCCCCCTTCACAAACCGAGACTGTTCTCTCCACGTATCTCCTCTTTCCGATTTCCTCGGCTTTGTGCACGCCAGCTCCTCTGTCTGCACTGCCCTCTCGCCACATTTTTCCCCATTCCAACTTCTACCTGTCCCTCTAGACATGGTTCAACTATAATGCATCTGCCGTGGGCCCCTCTTCCCACCAACCCACTCCCACCCCGGGCAACGTTAAGAGCGCTCTGGTGTTTCCCACCGTCTAGAACTTCTTAGACTATATGACAATTATTAGGCTAAGCGCAGCCCTCTCCTACCAAGTGTGAACTTCCCAGAAGAAGAAACTACGCCTGACTTACTCTGGAATCCCCTGCATATCTCCTGCCCAGCAGACAGAAGGTAAACAGGTGGGCAGGAGAGAGGGGAGGAGGGATCAAAGTTGCCAAGGGTAGAAGTTCAGAGCACGCTCTGGAGCCAGGCTGCGCTGGATCCGAATCCCAGCTCCATGGCCCAGCATCACTGCTGTAGAAGGTTCGCTATTGCCTAGTGTCCGTGTCCTATTATTGTTCAAAGTGTGCCTTGTCATCGGTGGATCACATCCAGGTGACCTGGGATCTTACGGTCGTAACTGATGGAGCCTTGTGAAAGACACACATAAAAGTCAGGGTGGTCACCCAAATGCACACATCACACATAGGGGAAGGCACTTAAGCTCTCAGCCGGGGCCAGGGCTTGCCCTGCCTTCCAGTGGGAGTTGACTGCTCGGAGGTATTTGACTTTCAGGAAACAGTATCTAATCCAAGCTGGATAAGCCTGGTGAACATGGAGCTGCGCTGAGTGGCCATGATTTGGCACCTCTGGGCTACTGATTCTGCTGTGGGGTGGCAGTGAGGGAAAGCAGGGTCCTCAGAGGGACATGTTGAGGTAAGATGGGACTGCAGGGAAATCCCTCCTGAGTGCTGATCTCTTTTGGTTAAAGAGGAGAGACTCTGCCGAGAAGGGAGGATGTCAGGGGCTGTTGCAGGAGCGGAGGAAGCACCTGGCAAGGAGCTGAGTAGGGAAGGGAACAGCCAGGGATATGGAAGGGAACCTCTGTCTCAAGAAGCAGACGGGTGAGGGGTAGGGTAAGAGGTGAAGGGAGAGGGGCACCTGGATACCCTGATCTGCTCTCAGGGTGACTCTCAAGGCACAGAGGAAACTGCGGGGGCCTCTCCTCCCAGCCACGGGGAAGGAAGTATGCCATCCACATCACCTGGAGTTACCAGATAGAGTCCAGGTAGAAAAGAGGCAACTCCTTCTCTCTTGCAGGAGGTACAAAGGAACTTCGTTGAGGGATCTCAAGACAAGGTCTATCTGCATGGTTTGCTGCTCCCGGAGTTCATGAGGCTGCATCTTGGCCTCGGTGGGAGGGACGGCCTAATAGTGGAGGGTCTGAGAGGAGAATTTAGCTGAGAAATCACTGAAGGCGTGGACTAAAGGAAGAAGGGGGAGATATGGACAGAAAGGATGACCTTGGAGTAAAGGGGATGTGTAACGCAGAAATAAAACACAATTCTGAATAAAATAATCATGGCTACTAGTCATTGAGCTCTTATTGGGCACTGTGATAAGGGGCTTACAGTTTATGTCACTGAGCTCTCCCAGAGATGATGGGAGGTAGGTAACCATTCTAAACCCCACCTTACAGATCAGGAAACTACAGAGAGCAGTTAGTCACTTGTTCAAGGTCATCAGCTAATCAGAGGGAGCCTGTATGAACACAGAGGGACTCTGGAGCCTCTATTCTCACCCACTGTGCTCTACCTCCCTGAAGCTTCTAGACTAAACCCATTTTCCTTGCCATCCTGATGTCCCCTTCTGTGCTTAGGGCAATTTAAAAATGTCCTCTCAATCTTATTCTCTATGCTAATCGCTGTTTTCGCCTGCCACTGGAAACACTCTGAATATTGCTGAGACCCGTCCAGGAATCTCATCCCAAGGGTGAAAGGTCAGATGTGAGTGTGGTTGTCTCCAAGGCACCCCCAGGCTGTTCTAGCAGACCCATGACAACAAGGGCATCTGCCTAAAAGTCTGGGAAGTTAATTTACCAGGCTGGCTCCTCTGCGAGGACTTCATTACCTCCGGCCATTAAGCTAATGTTATGGGCTTTTCCAGGGTGTCTGCACTGACATCACTATTAATAGTGTTATTACTCCCATCAACAGCAGACCCAGAGAGCTGGTACAGACTTCAATTATTCACTGACTCCCCAACTTTGAAGTTCCTATTTCCAAGAGCAATCAGTAGATCTGAAAAATGTCTTTGATTAAATTATGCAGAGAGGAAAAATGAAGCTGCTTTCAGCCCAAACATCACCTGAAGTTACCAAATAGAGTCTAGATAGAAAAGAGGCAACTCCTTCTCTCTTGCAGGAGGTACAAAGGAACTTGGTTGAGGGATCTCAAGACAAGGTCTATCTGCATGGTTTGCTGCTCCCGGAGTTCATGAGGCTGCATC
Source organism: Phocoena phocoena (assembly GCF_963924675.1). Lineage (NCBI taxonomy): Eukaryota > Metazoa > Chordata > Mammalia > Artiodactyla > Phocoenidae > Phocoena > Phocoena phocoena. The sequence goes on from NC_089227.1 coordinate 85,538,674, forward strand.
TTTCCATGGCTCCCGAGAGCCCACAACTAAACAGGTATCATCTCCTGCAGATTTAGGTCTTACCCGGGAAGCCACCCGTGGCTTACACTTTTAAACATCCCCATCTAACTTTGTAATCTTGGGCAAATTACTTAACCTCTTTGCTGCCTCAGTTTTCTCATCTATAAAATGGGGACAAAATAGTACCTACCTAATAGGGTTATCATGAGGGTTAAAAGATGATGCAAGTAAAGCATTTAGAACAGAGCATAGCTCATACGTAATAAGCCCTCCATAAAACCTAGTATTACCCCATCCCTCCTCTGCTTTCCCACCCAACCCCTCCAAACTGCAGCTGATGTAGAAGCACAGATCTCCTCCCAGACTGGACCACAGGGCAAATCAAAGATGAAAAGACAGCAATGGCTGCAGCACTTTTCCTCTTAATGATGGAGGGGGAGCCCCAGATGGCAGGAGGGAGCAAAGAGGAAAAAAAGAGTAGTCTGGGCTGTAGCTCTGCTTTCTTCCTAGCTGTCAAAGGGTATTGAGAACTCAGCTCTCTTCGTGGAAAGTCAAGTTTAAGGTCAGTGTCAGGGGTGTTTTGACATTTCTACTATCCCTCAGGACCCATGAGGGCGGAAGCTACAAATGTTCAAAAGCACGGACAATTGACCTTCGAAGTGATAGGAAAATGTAGGGGAAGAATGGATTCCTTCTGAGTTCTTAAAGGGTCTGTCAGGGGAATGGCCTCCTGCCCTTCTGGGACTATGATTTTCCATTAGGTCAGGCAAGAGCTAGGGAATGTGCAAAGGGTTAATTCATGACCCCTGGGTTGGGGGGCTTAGATGTTTCCTTCAAAGGGGCTCCAGGTACTTCCGAAAGCACGTCCTTGCAATCCACTGTGGGGACACCTTGGACATGGCGGAAGACCCTGCTTCATCCATTTTCCAGGCAGGACTCAAATAGTGCATGCTATATGGCTTTGAGTTTCCAGACAGTCATCCCTGCCAGCACCATTGCCACCCCCAGGAATCGCAGACCTGCAGGTGGCCAGCAGGAAGCAGGCTCCAGAAACACAGCCCGGGCCCCAGAACTGGAGTCTGGCCCCCCTAGGCTCTTCTTCCCTCCCCTTCTCCCTCCACTTTCTCTGCAGTTGGTCCTCCAGCTCCAGTTCAGAGGTGCTAAAAGCCCTTGGGGACAAAGGCCCTGGCCCCTGGAGGGGTTATTATTCAAGTCAGTGGTTCCAATGAGATTATCTTCTCTAAAGAAGCAGCTACCACCGCCTCCCCTAAGCCTGAACTTTCACTGCTGGAGAATTCCCAGCCAAGTGGAAAATTAGAAGGGAGAGGAATGGAGAAAGGAAGGGGGTAAGGGAGAGGGAAAGAGGTGGTGATTAAGTTCTCTAGAAATTAATTCCTAAATACAGTGATGGAAATATTAACTCCCAGCGCTGCTGGCTGGGCAAGCAAATTTCCATTTGGAAGTGGGGCTCTCTGTGAGTCCGGCCTGGGCGAGCCTCCAAACTGCAGTGGAGGTGGGGGAAACCACCGCTGGTCCGTCTCTCCAGGCCCTCCAGGTAGTGTGGGTCTACCAGCCTCGGATATCAGAACTGGCTCCTTGCTTCTCCCTGTAGGTGATCCCCCATCCTTAACACTTCACGTTGGTCATGGCCTGTGCTTCAAGTGCAATATTTGGGGAATCTGTGTTTAGAACATGAGGAGGTTGGAAACAAATGGGGTAGGGCTCCCTAAATGCCCTTTACAGAAAAGGTAAGAGGAACCTTATTCAAGCTGGAGATCACGCGGGCTCTCTGATCACTGTCTCCACATCTGGGAACCCTGACGAGGGAAGAGACTGGGTTTCCTAACATCGTTACCCTTGCCCTCTTCAGGAATGCCCCCAGAAATGGGCAGGTGGCATGTGTAGCTTGGCGAAAGGCAGACTGGATAATAAAGGGAGGCCTTCTAGGCGGATGGTGTGTAAGGGGTTTCTTATATGAAGGGCACGGACCAGGTGAGGCCTTTCAGTACCGTGACTCTAGGATGTGGAACCACAGATACAGAGGGCCAACTAGGGGATCTGACGTTCATGGATTTTGGTACCCGCTGTGGGTCCTGGAACCAATCCCCTGTGGATTGGTTCTGTATCTATTGAGCTGGGGTGAGAAAAATTCAAATACCCTAGGATCTCGTCTGGGACTCTTTCCTCTGGACCAGAGGCTGACAAATTTTTCGCAAAGCGTCAGGGAAGGCCACAGCACAGACTGCAAAGAGTTTGCTGGGCAGAAGTGGATCTGAACAATTCCTCACGATTGTGTAGACATCCTGCAAAGAGCCCAAGGAGAGATCATTGACTTAGAGGGTGAGTATTCAGTAGCCCTTGGATACAGGTTAAAAAATAAAAATAAACATAAAACCAGGCTATGGGATATGCTAAGAAGCAGCACAAAAGGACTGGCATTTTGGAATCAGTTTGGACTTGATTAAGGGGACATTTAGTGTGACTGTGGAACAAACTTCTCTCTCTGCCCTTTCCCAGGTGGCCGTTGGACAGCCACACCCATGGCTGCTGAAGACTGTCTGGGAAGGAAGACTTCCCAGCCGTGGGTTTCTCCCAGCCACCCCATCACAGCCCTCCAGTCCCGGGGAGGACAGCAACAGGACAGGGACCACGGAGGAGGTCCTGGGTCTGACCCATAGCCTCTGCTTACACAGCCAATGAAGTCAGAGCTAGTCCCCCAGGGGGCTGCCTGCATATTCCTCCCTTAATTTTCAAGGCGTTGCTGTAAGATGGCTCTTCACTGCCATTTTATGGCAGGAAACTGGGCCCAGACTGGGTCTGTCCACAGACAGGTTCTTAGTTTTAACCCATCCCTTCTGTGTAGGTAGCAGCATTTTTCCTCTCCTCTCCTCTCCTTTCCTTCTCTCCATCTTGGCAGAAACTATATAAAGTGAGTCCTGAACAGTGACCCATGCCAAGCCATCCAGGGAGGGCATCCTTCCAAGAGAAGAAATCCGCAAAGAGGAGGGGTCCCAGGGGGGAGGGAAGGACTTTATAAAAGCTGATCTTATCTTTCGCCTGTCAATGTCCTGAGTTACATGAGCCTCCCAGGAGTGACGCTGATGACCCTGCTGAAGAAAGGTCACGTCTGGGCCGATCGATGGGACTAGGTCTGTGGGGGATCCCGTTACCTGCTGCGACTGATGGGCTTCTTGGCCTGGGCACGGGAGGGGAAGAAGGAGAGGGGGCTGGGGACCTGGGGGTTGGAGGGATCTTTCCAGGCCCAGGACAGGTGAAAGCTGGGCTTCAGGGCTGTGGGTGCGCTGCAGCCTTTCCTTTCTTTCATCCAAGTCAGAATAGGCTCAGGCCCAATGGCCCTGCAAACAAAGGCTCAAGGTGATGGACAAATAAACAGTTTGTTGAAGCTGTCATTACCATTAGAAGCCAGCAAGGCTGTGGGCTGGGGCCCGGGGCTGAAAGAGAGGGCAACAGGGGTGACTCTCCGTGCTACTGGGTTGGCAAGCCTGTGCTCAGGACAACTGAGGGTGAGTAACAGGAGGGAGGCTTTCAATTACATGAGCATTTCTTAAGCCCCTTCAGTCTGCAGCCCACCTGTGCCCTTGCTGGTACAAACAGCCCTTTCAGCCACCTGAGCCACCTGCTGGATGGGGCCCCATCTGGAGCTGCATGCACGCTCTCTCTCTCCTCCTGTTGCTCTGTCTGTTTCTGTCCTCTCTCTGTCCACACACACAGAGCTTCTGCTGTCATTCTCTTCCCACAAAATTCCCCACCCTCTCACTTCTTACAACCATGGGAAAAGTTGGCAGAAGTGACAGAAAATGGATGTATGTTGACACCACAAGGAACCCTGCTTCTGATGCTCTTTTGCACAGTTTTCCTGGGGCAGGCTGGCTGGGCCCTGTAGCACGTAGCACAGGGTCTTGTCTGCGGCGTGGACCTGACAAACATGCTGATTCTAGCACAGACTGCAACCTTCACCCCATCCCTGGACCAGAGGCCTGGTTCCCAAGAACTTGCTCCTGGGCAGAAGGTCTAATGCAGGCCCCTTGTATGCCCTGAGCCTAGCACAATGCCTGGCACAGGGGGTGTGTGTGGGCATGGTGCTCCTCCGAAGTGATGAAATCCCCTGCACTTTTCACCTCCCTCCCTTCCTAGTAAACTCTGGTGCCCCAGGGGGAGCTTCTGCAGGCTCTCTGGCCACCCTCATCCTTCCCACACAGCCTCTGCCTGCCCTCCTTCCTGCTGGGCCCACATCCTCATGCATCAGTCTCAGCCATGAAAGCCCTGTTGGCATCTATTTCAAATGAAAAGGGGTGCAAACTGGACATATAGGAGAAGCAATGTCTGGCTTTGCCTTGAACTTAAGCAAAAAAGGAAAAGAAAGGCCCATTGGGAAGAATTAGGAAGGGGCATGAGAGTACTTTCTGGATGAAGAAATACTGTACATCTTGACGGGGGTGTGGATTACCTGGGTTTTGCATTTATCAAAACTTTCCAAACTGTACACTGAGCATCAGTTTATCTCCCTCCATATAAATTAAACATTATATCCTGACTACAAGCATCTTAGCAAATCCAGGCATCTACTCTTCTTCACCTGGCCACGTGGGCCAGGGTGTTCTCCTGGCCATTAACTCCGGGAGGGAGGGAGGGAGGGAGGATGGATGTACAGAGTGTCACGGTGGGCGGGCAGCCTTGGCCTAGGGCGCTCGTGAGCTGAATCCTCCCGGGGGAGTTGGGCTTTATGTCAGCACAGCCCCCAGCACCAGGCCCATCCCACAACCAGGAGGCTCAAGGTCACAGAGAACCACACCTTCAGCTGGCAGAGCACCCTGGAGCTGGGGTGCTGGCTCAGGTGGCTGCACAGCTGGGGAATATGGAATTTGGACTTGGTGGCAGATGCCCAGAGTTCACATCCGTGACTGTTTTCTTTAGGCCACGCTGAGAGTAGAGAGGCTTCCCAGTGCAGGCTGATGGCTTCCTTTGTGAACCATCCACACTTCACCTTGACCCCAGTCCACCCCTGTTTTCTGCCGCCCGACAGGAGGCAGGTATCATGTTACTGAGGGGAAACTGAGGCCACGCAGGAAGTAATCTCTGGTACCTCCTCCTGTCATTCTTGTTTAGCTCAGCTCTGGGGAGGGGAGGTGGGCGGTACCCACAGCGCCCCTGCCGCCGTCTTAGAGCCTCAGGGCCCCTGCTCTTCACAGGGCTCAGTGCTATGTGGGGCTGGCCGACATCACCAGGCAGGATCAAAGCTGACACAGAGACCGGCCTTTGGGTCCCACAGGCATAGAGTGTCAGAGGGGGGCCAGCTTTTCTGATTGCCCTTAAATGATGCCAGGTGTGAGAGCCTCACGCCAGGAGCAGCTGAGCCATCCTTAGCCAAGCTGAAAGCCAGCTGGCCTAAGGCCCCCAAGGAAGCAATGGATCTGGAGCACAGTCCCTTTCTGAGAGGGCTCACTGTGTGGGACAAAGAAAACGACTTCCCCTCTGCCTTGCAAAGTATCATCCGGGCAACTCCTCTGGGTTGATCAGAGCTGACCTGGATTCTGAATGCAATCTCTTCCATCCTCTTGTATGGCGGCCAGTCTTAGGCGCCACTGCTCTCTGTTACGATACACAGCTTTGGGTACACTGCTGTACCCAGTTTCTGGTCATCTCTAAGTTACTTGCTTTTCAGGGTAGGTTGACGGGTCTCCGTTTTTTCCCATCACAGCATATCCGAGGGATTTCAAACCTTTCCTTAGTGAACTCTAGGTCTCATTATGCCTGAGACTGTCACCTAGAGAGGGGAGGGTACCCATCCTGGGGCCTTGGAGAGGTTGTGTTAGAATTTAAGAGGGCATGTCTAACTTTCAGAGGCACTCCTGGGGTGGAGTGAGGCAGGAAATGACTGGTAAATGCCATTGGTCACATACAGTTCAGGCTCTTAGTAAGAAAACTTAAGTCCTTCTTTTTAGTTTATAATAGTTGTGTCCAACTCACAGCGTGTCAAGTTTCAAGTGTTAACTAGAAGCCTGGGGTTCCCGCAGCCATAGCTTGGCTGGTACCAAATTCCACAGAGTGGGTGGGGCCCAACTACTGTTGGCTTCTCCAGTCAGCAATGCCAAGGGTCTTCGGCTCCCCTAAGAAAGGCTTTCTGTTCTCCCCTCACATCTGGGGGGTTGTCTGTACCCTACCTCTACCCCTCAGTTCATTTATCAGACTACCATTTGTCTCCACTGTATACCACTGCCTTCTTCCCACTTCTAGAGAGTAAAATGGAGCCAGCAAGGAAGAGCCACACAGGGGGATCGGCCAACACTTGGACCAGGGTTTCAAACGTTGGTCTAGTGACCCCGGGCCCAGGGTGCTCTGACAGCCAGATGAGTGTTAGGGCTGCGGAGAAGGGTTCTTAGGTGCTATGCACTTGAACTTACCCCTCAAATACCAGAAGATTCTGGGGGGATACTGAAGTCTGTTAAGTGGCTGTTAAATCACTAACTGGACAGTAGACATCACACACGTGATTTAGTGGCCCATGTGAGCCTGGAGAAGAGTCCAGGGATTTCCCTGGTGGTCCAGTGATTAAGACTCTGTGCTCCCAATGCAGGGGCCCCGGGCTTGATCCCTGGTCAGGATCCCATGTGCCACAACTAAGACCCTACTGTCCAGATAAATAAATACATATTTAAAAAAAACTTAAAAAAAAAGAAAGGAGTCCAATGCCTTTTTCCTGCTGTTTAGCCCTGGAATGTCAGTCTACAGTCTACAGTCAAATTGCAACCAGAAATGTCCAGAGATCTCTCTCCAGACCTCCAGTGTGTAATGATCCAGGGTGATTCCCATATCCTGACCCTTCATCATTCCCATGCTGACATTTCCATATATTTTTATGGGAAGTTGACAATTTAAAGGGAAGTCAGAACAAAAGAAGGGAGATAAGATTTACAAAAGGTAAACAAAAGAAGGTAAACATAAGATAAACAAAAGAAGGGAGATAAGATTTACAAAGGATACATTTACAAAGGATACATAGATTTACAAAGGATACATAGAAGGAAGAGTTCTTAGAAAAGAGAGGGAGAGAAGGGAGAGGTCAAACAGTAGGAGAGTGGTGATAGAGAAGACGACGAGGAAGGAGAGAATTACCGGGGCAGGGGGAGGCAGGAGGAAGCTGCCCAGCAGTACTCACGTGTTGTGGAGCACACACCAGCCACAGTGAGGATCACCTGAGCCAAGGCACTCACCGCAGCTCCGATACTGACCACAGGACTCCACAGGGACTCTGGTGAGCTAGGACAAGACCACACGGGAGACAGTGGTCAAGATTTTGCAGAACACCCAGTAGTTCACCAAGAAGTCATGCCATCCTATCAGGTGTATCACCTAAAACCGTGTAGAAGCAGGAAGGGGCCTAGAGCCCCAGAACCGAAAGGGATCACATCTGAGCAGGTGGCCCATAGCATCGTGGGGAGACAACCAACTGTTATTTTCTTACAAGTCCCTGGGAATAGACTCCACAGAATTCATATCACATTGTTATCAGAGATATTTATAACATGTACATTAAAATTTTCCCACCGCCCCAACCCCCAAATACCTCTACAAACGTGCCATGCATCATATATTTATCTCTTATCAATGTAATAAACTCAAATGCTTCTTCTTTCTCTGTTCTTGTTTCTCTTTTGCCTTAAAGTGCTTTGCCCCTTCCCAGAACTTCTCCTTCAGGTTTCATCCTTTCTGTGGTTCCAGAGAGCGCTGAACCCAAGTCCAAGACCCTTGTCTCTCTTTTTAACAAGGTGTAATCCACTCGCTTTGTAGATGACGCTTGCTCTCTCTTTCCCATAATGTTGGCCAACTGGCTCATAAAGTTGTTCACTCTGGTGCCTTCAAAGAGCAGCTGTTGCTGCTTCTCTTCCTACCCACACTCTTTTCATGACTAGAGGCTTCCTCTCCAACCCCAACACTTTATCTTAGCTTTCACCAGCAGCTTGTTAATGTAAAATGTTCCACATGACATTTCTGTTTAGCCCGAATGCTTCTATTTCCTGCATACTCCTAAAGATCTTTTGAATTTCTTTGTTCTCCAATGTAGCTTTTTTTTTTTTCCTTTCTCTTTCTTCCCTTTGCAGTACGCAGGCCTCTCACTGTTGTGGCCTCTCCCGTTGCGGAGCAGAGGCTCCGGACGCACAGGCTCAGCCATGGCTGAGGGCCCAGCCGCTCCGCGGCATGTGGGATCCTCCCGGACTGGGGCATGAACCCGTGTCCCCTGCATCGGCAGGCGGACTCCCGACCACTGCGCCACCAGGGAAGCCCCCTCCAACGTAGCTTTGCCCTGATGTCTTCTGACATGATTTCTCAGGGCCTGAGACGTAGGAGGTACTTAATAACGATACAAAGGATCAAATGGAATTTTAATTTTCTTCCTATAGCCTTGGTCTTTCTTCTCCACTTTTGCCAGTTGCTTCTTCACAAAAGGTTTTGGGTTTTTTTTTGTAATCATTCTTTTCCATTCGGGATACCTTTTTATCTCGATGGAGGACTTCTTAGCTAACCTTTCAGCTTGAGCTAAGAGAGTTTGAGCTGGTCGTCCTTTTTAATTTCTTGCCATCAGACAGTAGACACGAAGAAGTATAAATCACGCTGACCTGGCGGAGCCTCTGTGCTTCACGAGCAAATGCAGAGGCCGTGTTTTCCCTGCTGCTTCGTGGTCTGCCTCCATAAAATTATGTACCACTTGGCAGGGGCTACTTGTAACTCGTGCACAGGCGAACTGGCACCAGAGTCTGCTCAATTAGTCTCGAAGCTCTCTTTTGGAATTAATTAAGAATTAATTATTATTTTCAAATCCCACATGATTCCTTTTTCCTTTCCACCTTAATTTTCTTCTTCCCTTTATATATCTTTTCTGTTTTCTCAAGTGCCCATCGAGTGATCTTAATGACCACCGTGTATTTTTACTTTTTCCAAGGTACCTTTTAGCTTCCTGCTCCTGTTCCTATAGCTTTGCCCTTGGCCTTGGTGGCCCTTTCTCCACATTCTCAGATGTCTTTTTGCACATTTGGAATTTTATCTTTCCTTTTATTACTGCTCATGCAATCAGCCTGGGCCATGCCTTGGCTCTGCCGACATACCACCTTCCCGTTTTTGTAATTGGTCCTGACAATCAGACTCTTGCAAATTACCGCCCCCCCCCCACCCCACCGACTCTACACACAGTCAGGAACTGACCCTCCTCCTGTTGCCTCTTTAATTGCCTTTCCTACCCCTTAAATGGGCATAGACACACTGGTCATGTGAGCATATAAATAATGGTGCCCAAAGTAGCTGGACTCCTAGGAATTCATGAGTGGTAACGAGGTCCACAGTTACTTTCAATATTTCCAAAAGCCTAATGAAAATTGGATTGTTGCTATCTTCTGTTGGTTTGCATACTCTGTGATGTATTTCCCATACTAAAAATAGGACATATATTATTACTTAATAAATACAGTTTGTTTAGTAGGCAAAAATCTTTCAAAACTTGATGCCTAGAGCTGAAAAAAGTAATAAAAGGGGCCAAAGATGATGAAAGTTGGTAACATAAGTACATAATAATGTTTTCATATGTTCCGGCTGCTTGTCTAGCACTCCATATTTTGCACAGGCTCAAAGAGGAAATCATGGCTTGTTCAAGCAAAAGCATTTTCTTGGTCTGAACTTAATATCCTCCCTGGTTTCTCCCAGTGACATGTTCTATAATCTGTCTCCGATGGCCGTGCCATGGGGTTCTGGGGTGTACAACACAAAAAGAGCCAGTCGCTTGCTGAACCTGATCTTCTCCAAAGTCTTTGCATTCAGATTTCTAAAAATATTTTGCAACTGGCATTTAATAATGCCAATACCTGGAACTGTAAAGTCCTTCGTCTCTCGATTTTAACCAAGAGTCATTTTCATTTGGTTGGAAACAGAGTAGGAGCCTGCAGAGCTGGGTTCAAATTCTGACTTCACCATTTACTGGCAATGAGATCCTATTGTCTCTGAGTCCCATTTTTTCTCATCTTTCAACATGGAGATAAAAATCTCCCTTAATTCACAGAGTTTCCCAAAGCACAGATGACCCAAGAGGTTTGAAACAGCTTTGTAAATGGTCAAGCACACTGCAAGTGACAGTTAACTCTTATTGTCATCTTTGTCATTAATACCCATTCTTCCTTGCATTGCCGCTTTACCTCTCCCCCTTGTCATCCCAAACTGCTCTTCCGAGGCCTCGTGAGCTTGGTCAGGAGTTCAACGCCTGGAAGAGCTTTTCTCCTTTATTACCTTGATCACATCATTTCCTCCTTGAACTGGGATGTCTGCCCCTAAACCATTCAGTGCTTCCTCTTGGCCCAGCTTCCTAGACTTATTCAGGGCTTTTACCACCTACAGTTGGTAAAACCTACTTTTCTTTGCTTTTCATCAGGGTGGATCCCTGTTGGACAGGGACATAAGTCCTGGGAAGTTATTATGCTACCCAACTTCCTTTCACCTTTTCTTATAGGCTCTTTCTAGCTGTACGTTCCGTCATTTTTTATTACTCTTCTGAAATTTATCTAGGTTTTCTCCATTCTTTTGAAAGCATGGATGCTAAAACCGGGAAACCGCCAGGATTCTGACAGTCCATGTGGAAGGGTTACCATCATTCGAAAGCTGAGTGCCACCCACCCCTTCACCTTTCCAGGACTTTTCCAAAGAAAACCAGGCCCAGGGAAATTTCCAAAGTCCCACCATCAGACAGTATTCTCCGGCACGGCCACGGTCGCCCAGACTGACCCCAAATCTCCCAATCTACATCATTGCTTTGCCTCACTCCCCATCCCGCGTGTAATTCTGGAAAGCATCGGAAATTTGCCTGACACTTTAAATCACTTTTGAAAATGAGATTCAGCCCATCGTTTATCTGGGTGCAATCCCTTACCCGAATGGCTCCGCTTACCTTCCACACCTTGCTGGTAAGCTGCACAGGTGGCCAGATGGATTCGGAGCCACCTTGGCGCTGTGATTCCCTCTCCCCAGATACCTAGATCCTCCACCCACGCCTTACACCAAGCCAAGCCGGCTCCTCTCCTGACCCTGGAACACAAACCACTCCAGATGCAGAGCCACACAATTAACTGGAACCACCCAACGCTGATCAAAGTCTTACGCTACAGTGCCAGGCGTGCCAATTAGCTGAGTGAGGGAATTCCGACCACAGGAAGAGGTGAAAAAAGAAAGTCATGGGGCGGGGGCTTCTGCCTGGAGAACAAATCAGACGGCAATGTGACCTATCTAGAGATGACTGTATCCTAGTGATGGATGGTCTCGGGGACCACAAACAAGTGAGGTCTGTCCCCTTGTGGCCACTGGACTCCAGGAGAGGTGCTGATTGATGCAGCTGCAATAGCTCCCTCACTGCTTCTAGAGACAGGAGCTCCACCACCTCTCAGGACCCCTGTGTGCACTTACACTGTGCTGGGGGAGAATGGGTGGGGGGCTTCGGGTAGGGTAGTCTTCCCGGCACGTTCTGTCGGCGTTATGCAAAAACCTATTGGGCAGTTTGGCAGATCCTCAAAAAGTTAAACTTAGAATTTACCGTATGATCTGGTCATTCTACTTCTGGGTAGCTACCCCCAAAGAATGGAAAGCAGGGACTTGAACTTGTACACCAATGTTCACAGCAATATTATTCACAATAGCCCAAAGGTAGAAGCAACCCAAGTGTCCATGGACAGATGAATGGATAAATAAAATGTGGGATATACATACAATTGAATATTATTCAGCCTTAAAAAGGAGGGACATTCTGACCCAAACTACCACATGGATGAACCTAGAAAACATTACGCTACGTGAAATAAGCCGGTCAGAAAAGACAAACGTTGCGTGATTCCACTTATACGAGATCTCGAACGGTCAAATTCATAGAGACGGAAAGTAGAAAGGGGTTGCCAGGGGCTGAGGGAAAGGGAATGGAGAGTTGGTGTTTAATGGGTCTGGAGTTTCAGTTTGGGAAGAAGAAAAGCATTCTGGAGAAGGATGGTGGAGACGGTTGCCGTGCAATGAGAATGCACTTAATGCTACTGAACACTTAACTGTCAAGATGGCGAATTCTATGCGATGTGTATCTTACCACAGTAAAAGAAACAATAATAAAAAAACAACTATCGGGTAGACGTACGAACACCTATTTCCTTCCCAGCAGCCTGGGTCAAGGGGGAGAAGCTTTCTGTTGGTAGACCGATAACAAATTCATGTGTATGAAATATTCTGAGATCCCTGAGTGAAAAGATAGGCATCGTTTACTCTTTTCAATTTAATCTCAAATGGACAAAAGTGTTCGGGATGAATGTCTCTTATCGTGTGTTGTCATGTAAGTGGATCTCTCACTCTCAGGCTCTGGACCTCCGTTTCCTGATTTGGAAAAAAATGTCACAGCCTTGTTCTACCCAGAAATGTTCCTCACCTCCCACCCCTTCCAAGAGGCACAGGGGAGGGTCTTGGAATGCACATATTCCTGTGAGGTCAAATGCCCTTGGTTTTATCAAATTCTCCTGTGAGCGCTCAGCTTCTGCATCAGCATTTCTCATCCCTAATTATGACCAGGAGCATCTGTGTGCCCATCTCCATCCCACGTCTCTTTCCCCTTCCATTACCTTTCTGGGAATCACAGGGGTTTGCTTTATCCTTTTGCCAGCAAGGTAAACTTCCCTAAATAATAGAGTGTAGTTCTGTCTGGTTTGGAACTATGCTCAACAGAATCATCACCTCTACTCCCTCACCTATCCAGCCCTATGACCGAGACCATGAAGTTACAAAACAATGATCTGGGACAGGAAGACAGGGAATGACTGACAACAGAGCAAAGGGGTCCATAGAGAAGTGCAACTCATGGCCTTGGCCTTTATAAGCGTTCACTCTGACCAACAGAACCCATTCTCTGCTGGGCCTGGGGCCTGGATGTGTTAAGAAGTTTTGCAGTTGCCTTGAGTTCTGCCCTTACCGTCCAGCCCGTCTGGTTTCCCTGATATTCCGAAAGATGCT